>NC_092036.1:67116102-67227017 GCF_003086295.3 Arachis hypogaea
TTTAATTTTTAAACTAAAATTTTTTTAAATTGTAAAAAATTCAAAAAATATCCAAAAAATAAAAAAAATTTTATTTTATTTTTTAAATTAATTTATCCTTAATTTTGAACAAGTGCAGCAAAAAAATTCAACTGTCTGGGTGTAGCATTATAAAGTGAATAAAAAATAATAAATATTTTTAAAAAAATTAAAAGTTTTTAAAAACTAAATTATTTATTTTTTAATTTTAAATTATATTATTAAATGTTTTTATTTAAATTAGAAAAATAAAATAAAGCCCAATAATATCTAGTAAACAACAGATTTGTAAATTTAATTTTTTTAATCTAAAAAAAATATTTTTTCTAATTGTAAAAAATTAAAAAATTACAAAAATATCAAAAAATGAAAAAATTAAAATTTTAAATTTTTAAAATTAATTTATTCTTAATTTGTGAACAAGTGCAGCAAAAAAAGTCAACTGTCAGGGTGTAGCATTATCCGGTGAATAAAAAGATAAAATATACTTTAAAAAAAATAAACAATTTTAAAAAACTAAGTTTTTTATTTTTGAATTTTTAAATTATATTATTAAACATTTTTTATTTAAATAAGAAAAACAAAATAAAGTCCAGCAATATCTACTAAATAACAGATTGTAAATTTATTATTTTTTTAATTTTTGAACTAAAAAAATATTTTTCTTTAATTGTAAAAAATTATAAAAATATGCAAAAAATAAAAAAAATTTAATTTTAATTTTTTAAATTAATTTATCCTAAATTTTTGAACAAGTGCGGCAAAAAAAGTCAACTGTCTGGGTGTAGCATTATAAAGTGGATAAAAAATAATAAATATTTTTAAAAAAATTAAAAGTTTAAAAAACTAAATTATTTATTTTTGAATTTTTAAATTATATTATTAAATGTTTTATTTAAATAAGAAAATAAATAAAGTCCAATAATATCTGTAAACAACAGATTTGTAAATTTATTTTTTTAATCTAAAAAAATATTTTTTCTAATTGAAAAAATTAAAAAATTACAAAAATATCAAAAAATAAAAAATTAAAATTTTAAATTTTTAAAATTAATTTTTCTTAATTTGTGAACAAGTGCACAAAAAAAGTCAACTGTCTGGGGTAGCATTATCCGGTGAATAAAAAGATAAAATATATTTTAAAAAATAAACAATTTTAAAAACTAATTTTTTATTTTTGAATTTTAAATTATATTATTAAACATTTTTTATTTAAATAAGAAAAATAAAATAAAGTCCAGCAATATCTACTAAACAACAGATCTGTAAATTTATTATTTTTTAATTTTTAAACTAAAAAATATTTTTCTTTAATTTAAAAATTATAAAAATATCCAAAAAATAAAAAAATTTAATTTTATTTTTTAAATTAATTTATCTTAATTTTGAACAAGTGCAACAAAAAAATTCAATGTCTGGGTGTAGCATTATAAAGTGAATAAAAAATAATAAATATTTTAAAAAAATTAAAAGTTTTAAAAAACTAAATTATTTATTTTTAATTTTTAAATTATATTATTAAATTTTTTTATTTAAATAAGAAAAATAAAAAAAGTCCAATAATATCTAGTAAACAACAGATTTGTAAATTTAATTTTTTTAATCTAAAAAAATATTTTTCTAATTGTAAAAAATTAAAAAATTACAAAAATATCAAAAAATAAAAAATTAAAATTTTAAATTTTTAAAATTAATTTATTCTTAATTTGTGAACAAGAGCAGCAAAAAAATCAACTATCTGGGTATAGCATTATCCGGTGAATAAAAAGATAAAATATATTTTAAAAAAATAAACAATTTTAAAAAACTAAGTTTTTATTTTTGAATTTTTAAATTATATTATTAAACATTTTTTATTTAAATAAGAAAAATAAAATAAAGTCCAGCAATATCTACTAAACAACAGATCTTTTTAATTTTTAAACTAAAAAAATATTTTTCTTTAATTGTAAAAAATTATAAAAATTTCCAAAAAATAAAAAATTTAATTTTAATTTTTTAAATTAATTTATCCTAAATTTTTGAACAAGTGCAGCAAAAAAAGTCAACTGTATGGGTGTAGCATTATAAAGTGAACAAAAAATAATAAATATTTTTAAAAAATTAAAAGTTAAAAAAATAAATTATTTATTTTTGAATTTTTAAATTATATTATTAAATGTTTTTATTTAAATAGAAAAATAAAATAAAGTCCAATAATATCTAGTAAACAAAAATTTGTAAATTTAATTTTTTTAATCTAAAAAAATATTTTTTCTAATTGTAAAAATTATAAAATTACAAAAATATCTAAAAAATAAAAAATTAAAATTTTAAATTTTTAAAATTAATTTATTCTTAATTTGTGAACAAGTGCAGCAAAAAAAGTCAACTGTCTGGGGTAGATTATCCGGTGAATAAAAAGATAAAATATTTTATAAAAAAATAAACAATTTTAAAAAACTAAGTTTTTTATTTTTGAATTTTTAAATTATATTATTAAACGTTTTTTATTTAAATAAGAAAAATAAATTAAAGTCCAGCAATATCTACTAAACAACAGATCTGTAAATTTATTATTTTTTAATTTTTAAATTAAAAAAATATTTTTCTTTAATTGTAAAAAATTATAAAAATATTCAAAAAATAAAAAAAATTAATTTTAATTTTTTAAATTAATTTATCCTAAATTTTTGAACAAGTGCAGCAAAAAAAGTCAACTGTATGGGTGTAGCATTATAAAGTGAACAAAAAATAATAAATATTTTTAAAAAATTAAAAGTTAAAAAAATAAATTATTTATTTTTGAATTTTTAAATTATATTATTAAATGTTTTTATTTAAATAAGAAAAATAAAATAAAGTCCAATAATATCTAGTAAATACAGATTTTTAATTTAATTGTTTTAATCTAAAAATTTTTTTTTCTAATTGTAAAAAATTAAAAAATTACAAAAATATCCAAAAAATCAAAAATTAAAATTTTAAATTTTTAAAATTAATTTATTCTTAATTTGTGAACAAGTGCAGCAAAAAAAGTCAACTGTCTGAGTGTAGCATTATCCGGTGAATAAAAATATAAAATATATTTTAAAAAAATAAACAATTTTAAAAAACTAAGTTTTTTATTTTTGAATTTTTAAATTATATTATTAAACGTTTTTTATTTAAATAAGAAAAACAAAATAAAGTCCAGCAATATCTACTAAACAACAGATCTGTAAATTTATTATTTTTTAATATTTAAACTAAAAAAATATTTTTCTTTAATTGTAAAAAATTATAAAAATATTCAAAAAATAAAAAAATTTAATTTTAATTTTTTAAATTAATTTATCCTAAATTTTTGAACAAGTGCAGCAAAAAAAGTCAACTGTATGGGTGTAGCATTATAAAGTGAACAAAAAACAATAAATATTTTTAAAAAATTAAAATTTAAAAAAATAAATTATTTATTTTTGAATTTTTAAATTATATTATTAAATGTTTTTATTTAAATAAGAAAAATAAAATAAAGTCCAATAATATCTAGTAAATAACAGATTTGTTAATTTAATTGTTTTAATCTAAAAAATTTTTTTCTAATTGTAAAAAATAAAAAAATTACAAAAATATCCAAAAAATAAAAAATTAAAATTTTAAATTTTTAAAATTAATTTATTCTTAATTTGTGAACAAGTGCAGCAAAAAAAGTCAACTGTCTGGGTGTAGCATTATCCAGTGAATAAAAATATAAAATATATTTTAAAAAAATAAACAATTTTAAAAAACTAAGTTTTTTATTTTTGAATTTTTAAATTATATTATTAAACGTTTTTTATTTAAATAAGAAAAACAAAATAAAGTCCAGCAATATCTACTAAACAACAGATCTGTAAATTTATTATTTTTTAATTTTTAAACTAAAAAAATATTTTTCTTTAATTGTAATAAATTAAAAAATATCCAAAAAATAAAAAAATTTTAATTTTATTTTTTAAATTAATTTATCTTAAATTTTTGAACAAGTGCAACAAAAAAATTCAATTGTCTGGGTGTAGCATTATAAAGTGAATAAAAAATAATAAATATTTTTAAAAAAATTAAAAGTTTTAAAAAACTAAATTATTTATCTTTTAATTTTTAAATTATATTATTAAATTTTTTTATTTAAATAAGAAAAATAAAAGAAAGTCCAATAATATCTAGTAAACAACAGATTTGTAAATTTAATTTTTTTAATCTAAAAAAATATTTTTTCTAATTGTAAAAAATTAAAAAATTACAAAAATATCCAAAAAATAAAAAATTAAAATTTTAAATTTTTAAAATTAATTTATTCTTAATTTGTGAACAAGAGCAGCAAAAAAACTCAACTATCTGGGTATAGCATTATCCGGTGAATAAAAAGATAAAATATATTTTAAAAAAATAAACAATTTTAAAAAACTAAGTTTTTTATTTTTGAATTTTTAAATTATATTATTAGACATTTTTTATTTAAATAAGAAAAATAAAATAAAGTCCAGCAATATCTACTAAACAACAGATCTTTTTAATTTTTAAACTAAAAAAATATTTTTCTTTAATTGTAAAAAATTATAAAAATTTCCAAAAAATAAAAAATTTAATTTTAATTTTTTAAATTAATTTATCCTAAATTTTTGAACAAGTGCAGCAAAAAAAGTCAACTGTATGGGTGTAGCATTATAAAGTGAACAAAAAATAATAAATATTTTTAAAAAATTAAAAGTTAAAAAAATAAATTATTTATTTTTGAATTTTTAAATTATATTATTAAATGTTTTTATTTAAATTAGAAAAATAAAATAAAGTCCAATAATATCTAGTAAACAATAGATTTGTAAATTTAATTTTTTTAATCTAAAAAAAATATTTTTTCTAATTGTAAAAAATTATAAAATTACAAAAATATCTAAAAAATAAAAAATTAAAATTTTAAATTTTTAAAATTAATTTATTCTTAATTTGTGAACAAGTGTAGCAAAAAAGGTCAACTGTCTGGGGTAGTATTATCCGGTGAATAAAAAGATAAAATATTTTATAAAAAAATAAACAATTTTAAAAAACTAAGTTTTTTATTTTTGAATTTTTAAATTATATTATTAAACGTTTTTTATTTAAATAAGAAAAATAAATTAAAGTCCAGCAATATCTACTAAACAATAGATTTGTAAATTTATTATTTTTTTAATTTTTAAACTAAAAAAATATTTTTCTTTAATTGTAAAAAATTATAAAAATATTCAAAAAATAAAAAAATTTAATTTTAATTTTTTTAAATTAATTTATCCTAAATTTTTGAACAAGTGCAGCAAAAAAAGTCAACTGTATGGGTGTAGCATTATAAAGTGAACAAAAAATAATAAATATTTTTTAAAAAATTAAAAGTTAAAAAAATAAATTATTTATTTTTGAATTTTTAAATTATATTATTAAATGTTTTTATTTAAATAAGAAAAATAAAATAAAGTCCAATAATATCTAGTAAATAACAAATTTGTTAATTTAATTGTTTTAATCTAAAAAAATTTTTTTCTAATTGTAAAAAATTAAAAAATACCAAAAATATCCAAAAAATCAAAAATTAAAATTTTAAATTTTTAAAATTAATTTATTCTTAATTTGGAACAAGTGCAGCAAAAAAAGTCAACTGTATGGGTGTAGCATTATCCGGTGAATAAAAATATAAAATATATTTTAAAAAAATAAACAATTTTAAAAAACTAAGTTTTTTATTTTTGAATTTTTAAATTATATTATTAAACGTTTTTTATTTAAATAAGAAAAACAAAATAAAGTCCAGCAATATCTACTAAACAACAGATCTGTAAATTTATTATTTTTTAATTTTAAACTAAAAAATATTTTTCTTTAATTGTAAAAATTATAAAAATATTCAAAAAATAAAAAAATTTAATTTTAATTTTTTTAAATTAATTATCCTAAATTTTTGAACAAGTGCAGCAAAAAAAGTCAACTGTGTGGGTGTAGCATTATAAAGTGAACAAAAAACAATAAATATTTTTAAAAAATTAAAATTTAAAAAAAATAAATTATTTATTTTTGAATTTTTAAATTATATTATTAAATGTTTTTATTTAAATAAGAAAAATAAAATAAAGTCCAATAATATCTAGTAAATAACAGATTTGTTAATTTAATTGTTTTAATCTAAAATTTTTTTTTCTAATTGTAAAAAATTAAAAAATTACAAAAATATCCAAAAAATAAAAAATTAAAATTTTAAATTTTTAAAATTAATTTATTCTTAATTTGTGAACAAGTGCAGCAAAAAAAGTCAACTGTCTGGGTGTAGCATTATCCGGTGAATAAAAATATAAAATATATTTTAAAAAAATAAACAATTTTAAAAAACTAAGTTTTTTATTTTTGAATTTTTAAATTATATTATTAAACATTTTTTATTTAAATAAGAAAAACAAAATAAAGTCCAGCAATATCTACTAAACAACAGATCTGTAAATTTATTATTTTTTAATTTTTAAACTAAAAAAATATTTTTCTTTAATTGTAATAAATTATAAAAATATCCAAAAAATAAAAAAATTTTAATTTTGATTTTTTTAAATTAATTTATCTTAAATTTTTGAACAAGTGCAACAAAAAAATTCAATTGTCTGGGTGTAGCATTATAAAGTGAATAAAAAATAATAAATATTTTTAAAAAAATTAAAAGTTTTAAAAAACTAAATTATTTATCTTTTAATTTTTAAATTATATTATTAAATTTTTTTATTTAAATAAGAAAAATAAAAGAAAGTCCAATAATATCTAGTAAACAACAGATTTGTAAATTTAATTTTTTTAATCTAAAAAAATATTTTTTCTAATTGTAAAAAATTAAAAAATTACAAAAATATCAAAAAAATAAAAAATTAAAATTTTAAATTTTTAAAATTAATTTATTCTTAATTTGTGAACAAGAGCAGCAAAAAAACTCAACTATCTGGGTATAGCATTATCCGGTGAATAAAAAGATAAAATATATTTTAAAAAAATAAACAATTTTAAAAAACTAAGTTTTTTATTTTTGAATTTTTAAATTATATTATTAAACATTTTTTATTTAAATAAGAAAAATAAAATAAAGTCCAGCAATATCTACTAAACAACAGATCTTTTTAATTTTTAAACTAAAAAAATACTTTTCTTTAATTGTAAAAAATTATAAAAATTTCCAAAAAATAAAAAATTTTAATTTTAATTTTTTTAAATTAATTTATCCTAAATTTTTGAACAAGTGCAGCAAAAAAAGTCAACTGTATGGGTGTAGCATTATAAAGTGAATAAAAAATAATAAATATTTTTAAAAAATTAAAAGATAAAAAAATAAATTATTTATTTTTGAATTTTTAAATTATATTATTAAATGTTTTTATTTAAATAAGAAAAATAAAAAAAAGTCCAATAATATCTAGTAAACAACAGATTTGTAAATTTAATTTTTTTAATCTAAAAAAAATATTTTTTCTAATTGTAAAAAATTAAAAAATTACAAAAATATCTAAAAAATAAAAAAATTAAAATTTTAAATTTTAAAATTAATTTATTCTTAGTTTGTGAACACGTGTAGCAAAAAAAGTCAACTGTCTGGGGTAGCATTATCCGGTGAATAAAAAGATAAAATATATTTTTAAAAAATTAAACAATTTTAAAAAACTAAATTTTTTATTTTTGAATTTTTAAATTATATTATTAAAAGTTTTTTATTTAAATAAGAAAAATAAAATAAAGTCCAGCAATATCTACTAAATAACAGATCTGTAAATTTATTATTTTTTTAATTTTTAAACTAAAATTTTTTTTCTTTAATTGTAAAATATTAAAAAAATCCAGAAAATTAAAAAATTTTATTTTATTTTTTTTAAATTAATTTATCCTTAATTTTTGAACAAGTGCAGCAAAAAAATTCAACTGTCTGGGTGTAGCATTACAAAGTGAATAAAAAATAATAAATATTTTTAAAAAATTAAAAGTAAAAATAATAAATTATTTATTTTTGAATTTTTAAATTATATTATTAAATGTTTTTATTTAAATAAGAAAAATAAAATAAAGTCCAATAATATCTAGTAAACAACAGATTTGTAAATTTAATTTTTTTAATCTAACAAAATATTTTTTCTAATTGTAAAAAATTAAAAAATTACAAAAATATCCAAAAAATAAAAAATTAAAATTTTAAATTTTTAAAATTAGTTTATTCTTAATTTGTGAACAAGTGCAGCAAAAAAAGTCAACTGTCTGGGTGTAGCATTATCCGGTGAATAAAAAGATAAAATATATTTTAAAAAAATAAACAATTTTAAAAAACTAAGTTTTTTATTTTTAATTTTTAAATTATATTATTAAACGTTTTTTATTTAAATAAGAAAAATAAAATAATGTCCAGCAATATCTACTAAACAACAGATCTGTAAATTTATTATTTTTTAATTTTTAAACTAAAAAAATATGTTTCTTTAATTGTAAAAAATTATAAAAATATCCAAAAAATAAAAAAATTTTAATTTTAATTTTTTAAATTAATTTATCCTAAATTTTTGAATAAGTGCAGCAAAAAAAGTCAACTGTCTGGGTGTAGCATTATAAAGTGAATAAAAAATAATAAATATTTTTAAAAAAATTAAAAGTTTTAAAAAACTAAATTATTTATTTTTGAATTTTTAAATTATATTTTTAAATGTTTTTATTTAAATAAGAAAAATGAAATAAAGTCCAATAATATCTAGTAATAACAGATTTGTAAATTTATTTTTTTATCCAAAAAAATATTTTTTCTAATTGTAAAAAATTAAAAAATTATAAAAATATCCAAAAAATTAAAAAATTAAAATTTTAAATTTTTAAAATTAATTTATTTTTCATTTAAATAACAAAAATAAAATCAAATCCAACAATATCTAGTAAATAAACGATTTGAAAATTTATTATTTTTTTAATTTTTAAACTAAAAAAATATTTTTATTTAATTGTAAAAAATAAAAAATTAGAAAAATATCCAAAAATAAAATAAATAAAAATTTTAAATTTTTTAAATTAATTTATCCTTAATTTGTGAACTAGTGGAGCAAAAAGAAGTCAACTGTCTGGGTGTAGCATTATTCGGTGAATAAAAAACAAAAAATATTTTTAAAAAATTAATAGTTTTAAAAAAATAAATTTTTTATTTTTTTATTTTTAAATTATATTATTAAAGGTTTTTTATTTAAATAAAAAATATAAAATAAAGTCCAGTAATATCTAGTAAACAACAGATCTGTAAATTTATTATTTTTTTATTTTTAAACTAAAAAAATATTTTTTCTCATTGTAAAAAATAAAAAATTACAAAAATATCCAAAAAAATTAAAATTTTTTAATTTTTTAAACTAATTTATTCTTAATTTGCGAACAAGTGAAGCAAAAAAAGTTAATTGTCTGGGTGTAGCATTATCCGGTAAATAAAAAATATTTTTAAAAAATTTAAAAGTTTTAAAAAACTAAATTATTTATTTTTGAATTTTTAAATTATATTATAAAATGTTTTTATTTAAATAAAAAAATAAAATAAAGTCTAGCAATATCTAATAAACAACAGATCTGTAAATTTATTTTTTTTTAAATTAAAAATATTTTTTCTAATTGTAAAAAATTAAAAAATTACAAAAATATCCAAAATATAAAAAAATTAAAAATTTTTAAAATTAATTTATTCTTAATTTGTGAACAATGCATCAAAAAAGTCAACTGTCTGGGTGTAGCATTATCCGGTGAGTAAAAAGATAAAATATATTTTAAAAAAATAAACAATTTTAAAAAACTAAATTTTTTATTTTTGAATTTTAAAATTATATTATTAAATGTTTTTTATTTAAACAAGAAAAATAAAATAAAATCCAGCAATATATAGTAAACAACATATCTATAAATTTATTTTTTTTAATTTTTAAACCAAAAAATATTTTTACTTTATTATAAAAAAATAAAAAATTCCAAAAATATCAAAAAAATTAAAAAAATTAAAATTTTAATTTTTTTAAATTAATTTATCCTTAATTTGTGAATAAGTGCAGCAATAAAAAGTCAACTGTCTGGGTGTAACATTATCCGGTGAATAAAAAAATAAAAAATATTTTTAAAAAAATAAAAAATTTTAAAAAACTAAAGTTTTAATTTTAAATTTTTTAAATTATATTATTAAATGTTTTTCATTTAAATAAGAAAAATAAAATAAAATCCAGCAATATCTAGTAAATAAACGATTTGAAAATTTATTATTTTTTAATTTTTAAACTAAAAAAATATTTTTATTTAATTGTAAAAAATAAAAAATTAAAAAATTATCCAAAAATAAAATAAATAAAAATTTTAAATTTTTTAAATTAATTTATCCTTAATTTGTGAACTAGTGGAGCAAAAAGAAGTCAACTGTCTGGGTGTAGCATTATTCGGTGAATAAAAAAATAAAAAATATTTTTAAAAAAATTAATAGTTTTAAAAAAATAATTTTTTTATTTTTTTATTTTTAAATTATATTATTAAAGGTTTTTTATTTAAATAAAAAAATAAAATAAAGTCCAGTAATATCTAGTAAACAACAGATCTGTAAATTTATTATTTTTTTTTTATTTTTTAACTAAAAAAATATTTTTTCTAATTGTAAAAAATAAAAAATTTCAAAAATATCCAAAAAAATTAAAATTTTTTAATTTTTTAATCTAATTTATTCTTAATTTGTGAACAAGTGTACCAAAAAAAGTTAATTGTCTGGGTGTAGCATTATCCGGTAAATAAAAAATATTTTTTAAAAAAGTTAAAAGTTTTAAAAAACTAAATTATTTATTTTTGAATTTTTAATATATATAATAAAATGTTTTTATTTAAATTAAAAAATAAAATAAAGTCTAGCAATATCTAATAAACAACAGATCTGTAAATTTATTTTTTTAAATTAAAAAATATTTTTTTCTAATTGTAAAAAATTAAAAAATTACAAACATATCCAAAATATAAAAAAATTAAAAATTTAAATTTTTAAAATTAATTTTTCTTAATTTGTGAACAATGCAGCAAAAAAAGTCAACTGTCTGGGTGTAGCATTATCCGGTGAGTAAAAAGATAAAATATATTTTAAAAAAATAAATGATTTTAAAAAACTAAATTTTTTATTTTTGAATTTTAAAATTATATTATTAAATGTTTTTTATTTAAATAAGAAAAATAAAATAAAGTCCAGTAATATTTAGTAAAAACATATCTGAAAATTTATTTTTTTAATTTTTAAACAAAAAATATATTTCTTTTATTGTAAAAAATAAAAAAATTCCAAAAATATCAAAAAAATAAAAAATTAAAATTTTAAAATTTTAAATTAATTTATCCTTAATTTGTGAATAAGTGCAGCAATAAAAACTCAACTATCTGGGTGTAACATTATCCGTTGAATAAAAAAATAAAAATACTTTTAAAAAAATTATATATTTTAAAAAATTAAATTTTTTATTTTTTAATTTTTAAATTATATAATTCAATGTTTTTTATTTAAATAAGAAAAATAAAATAAAGTCCAGCGATATGTAGTTAACAACAGATATGTAAATTTATTTTTTTTCAATTTTAAATTAAAAAATATTTTTATCTAATTATAAAAAATTAAAATTCCAAAAATATCTAAAAAATAAAAAAATTAAATTTTTAAATTTTTAAAATTAATTTATTCTTAATTTTTGAAAAAGTGCAGCAAAAAAGTCAACTATCTAGGTGTAGCATTATCCGGTGAGTAAAAAGATAAAATATATTTTTAAAAAAATAAACAATTTTAAAAAACTAAATTTTTTTATTTTTGAATTTTTAAATTATATTATTAAATGTTTTTTTATTTAAATAAGAAAAATAAAATAAAGTCCAACAATATATAGTAAACAACATATCTGTAAATTTATTTTTTTTAATTTTTAAAAAAAAAAAATATTTTTCTTTTATTGTAAAATATTCAAAAAATTCCAAAAATATCAAAAAAATAAAAAAATTAAAATTTTAAATTTTTTAAATTAATTTATCCTTAATTTGTGAATAAGTGCAGCAATAAAAACTCAACTGTCTGGGTGTAACATTATCCGGTGAATAAAAAAATAAAAAATATTTTTAAAAAATAAAAAATTTTAAAAAATTAAAGTTTTAATTTTAAATTTTTTAAATTATATTATTAAATGTTTTTCATTTAAATAAAAAAATAAAATAAAATCCAGCAATATCTAGTAAATAAGGGATTTGAAAATTTTTTATTTTTTTAATTTTTAAACTAAAAAAATATCCAAAAATAAAAGAAATAAAAATTTTAAATTAATTTATCCTTAATTTGTGAACAAGTGGAGCAAAAAGAAGTCAACTGTCTGGGTGTAGCATTATTCGGTGAATAAAAAAATAAAAAATATTTTTAAAAAATAATAGTTTTAAAAAAAAAATTTTTATTTCTTTATTTTTAAATTATATTATTAAAGGTTTTTTATTTAAAGAAGAAAAATAAAATAAAGTCCTGTAATATCTAGTAAACAACATATCTGTAAATTTATTATTTTTTTATTTTTAAACTAAAAAAATATTTTTTTCTAATTGTAAAAAATTAAAAATTTCAAAAATATCCAAAAAATTAAATTTTTTAATTTTTTAAACTAATTTATTCTTAATTTGCGAAAAAGTGCAGCAAAAAAAGTTAATTGTTTGGGTGTAGCATTATCCGGTGAATAAAAAATATTTTTAAAAAAGTTAAAAGTTTTAAAAAAACTAAATTATTTATTTTTGAATTTTTAAATTATATTATAAAATGTTTTTATTTAAATAAAAAATAAAATAAAGTCTAGCAATATCTAATAAACAACAGATCTGTAAATTTATTTTTTTTGAAAATTAAAAAATATTTTTATCTAATTATAAAAAATTAAAATTCCAAACATATCTAAAAAAATTAAATTTTTTAATTTTTAAAATTAATTTATTCTTAATTTTTGAAAAAGTGCAGCAAAAAAGTCAACTATTTGGGTGTAGCATTATCCGGTGAGTAAAAAGATAAAATATATTTTTAAAAAACTAAAAAATTTTAAAAAACTAAATTTTTTATTTTTAAATTTTTAAATTATATTATTAAATTTTTTATATTTAAATAAGAAAAATAAAATAAAGTCCAGCAATATATAATAAACAACAGATATGTAAATTTATTTTTTTCAATTTTAAATTAAAAAATATTTTTATCTAATTATAAAAAATTAAAAATTCCAAAAATATCAAAAAAAATAAAAAAATTAAATTTTAAATTTTTAAAATTAATTTATTATTAATTTTTGAAAAAATGCAGCAAAAAAGTCAACTATCTGGGTGTAGCATTATCCGGTGAATAAAAAAATAAAAAATATTAGATAAATTATATTATTAAATATTTTTCATTTAAATAGCAAAAATAAAATAAAATCCAGCAATATCTAGTAAATAAGGGATTTGAAAATTTATTATTTTTTTAATTTTTAAACTAAAAAATTATTTTTCTTTAATTGTAAAAAATTAAAAAATTCAAAAAAAAATCCAAAAATAAAAAAATAAAAATTTTAAATTTTTTAAATTAATTTATCCTTAATTTGTGAACAAGTGCAGCAAAAAAAAGTCAACTGTCTGGGTGTAGCATTATCCGGTGAATAAAAAAATAAAAAATATTTTTAAAAAAATTAATAGTTTTAAAAAAATAAATTTTTTATTTTTATATTTTTAAATTATATTATTAATGGTTTTTCATTTAAATAAGAAAAATAAAATAAAGTCCTGTAATATCTAGTAAATAACAGATCTGTAAATTTATTATTTTTTTATTTTTAAACTAAAAAAATATTTTTTTCTAATTGTAAAATATTAAAAATTTTAAAAATATCCAAAAAACTTTAATTTTTTAAACTAATTTATTCTTAATTTGCGAACAAGTGCAGCAAAAAAAGTCAATTGTCTGGGTGTAGCATTATCCGGTGAATAAAAAATTAAAAGTTTTAAAAAACTAAATTATTTATTTTTGAATTTTTAAATTATATTATTAAATGTTTTTATTTAAATAAAAAAATAAAATAATGTCCAGCAATATCTAATAAACAACAGATCTGTAAATTTATTTTTTTAAATTAAAAAATATTTTTTCTAATTGTAAAAAATTAAAAAATTACAAAAATATCCAAAAAATAAAAAAATTAAAATTTTTAATTTTTAAAATTAATTTATTCTTAATTTGTGAACAAGTGCAGCAAAAAAAGTCAACTGTCTGGGTGTAGCATTATCCGGTGAGTAAAAAGATAAAATATATTTTTAAAAAAATAAACAATTTTAGAAAACTAAATTTTTTATTTTTGAATTTTTAAATTATATTATTAAATGTTTTTTATTTAATTAAGAAAAATAAAATAAAGTCCAGCAATATATAGTAAACAACAGATATGTAAATTTATTTTTTTTAATTTTTTAAACCAAAAAATATTTTTATTTTATTGTAAAAAATTAAAAAATTCCAAAAATATCAAAAAAATAAAAATTTTAAATTTTTAAATTAATTTATCCTTAATTTGTGAATAAGTATAGCAATAAAAAGTCAACTGTCTGGGTGTAGCATTATCCGTTGAATAAAAAAATAAAAAATATTTTTAAAAAATTAAAAATTTTTAAAAACTAAATTTTTTATTTTTTAATTTTTAAATTATATTATTAAATATTTTTTATTTAAATAAGAAAAATAAAATAAAGTCCAGCAATATATAGTTAACAACATATATACAAAAATTTTTTCAATTTTAAATTAAAAAAACATTTTTTTTCTAATTATAAAAAATTAAAAATTCCAAAAATATATAAAAAATAAAAAAATTAAAATTTTAAATTTTTAAAATTAAATTATTCTTAATTTTTGAAAAAGTGCAGCAAAAAAAGTCAACTATCTAGGTGTAGTATTATCCGGTGAATAAAAAAATAAAAAATATTTTTAAAAAATAAAAAATTGTAAAAAATAAAGTTTTTATTTTTAATTTTTTAAATTATATTCTTAAATGTTTTTCATTTAAATAACAAAAATAAAATAAAGTCCAGCAATATCTAGTAAATAACAGATCTGAAAATTTATTTTTTATTTTTAAACTAAAAAAAATATTTTTCTTTAATTGTAAAAAATTAAAAATTTCAAAGAATATCCAAAAATTAAAAAATTAAAATTTTAAATTTTTTAAATTAATTTTTCCTTAATTTGTGAACAAGTGCAGCAAAAAAAAGTCAACTGTCTGGGTGTAGTATTATCCGGTGAATAAAAAAATAAAAAATATTTTTTAAAAAATTAATAGTTTTAAAAAATAAATTTTTTATTTTTGAATTTTTAAATTATATTATTAAAGGTTTTTTATTTAAATAAAAAATAAAATAAAGTCCAGCAATATCTAGTAAACAACAGATCTATAAATTTATTATTCTTTTTATTTTTAAACTAAAAAAATATTTTTTCTAATTGTAAAAAATTAAAAATTTCAAAAATATCAAAAAAATATTAAAATTTTTTAATCTTTTAAATTAATTTATTCTTAATTTGCGAACAAGTGCAGCAAAAAAGTCAATTGTCTACTTGTAGCATTATTCGGTGAATAAAAAATAAAAAATATTTTAAAAAAGATTAAAAGTTTTAAAAAAACTAAATTATTTATTTTTGAATTTTTAAATTATATTATTAAATGTTTTTATTTTAATACAAAAATAAAATAAAGTCCAACAATATCTAATAAACAACAGATCTGTAAATTTATTTTTTTAAAACTAAAAAAAATATTTTTTTCTAATTGTAAAAAATTAAAAAATTATAAAAATACCAAAAAATAAAAAAATTAAAATTTAAAATTTTTAAAATTAATTTATTCTTAGTTTGTGAACAAGTGCAGCAAAAAAAGTCAACTGTCTGGGTGTAGCATTATCCGGTGAGTAAAAAGATAAAATATATTTTTTAAAAAATAAACAATTTTAAAAAACTAAATTTTTTATTTTTGAATTTTTAAATTATATTATTAAATGTTTTTTATTTAAATAAGAAAAATAAAATAAGATCCAACAATATCTAGTAAACAACATATCTTTAAATTTATTATTTTTTTAATTTTTAAACCCCAAAAATATCAAAAAAATAAAAAAATTAAAATTTTAAATTTTTTAAATTAATTTATCCTTAATTTGTGAATAAGTGCAGCAATAAAAAGTCAACTGTCTGGGTGTAGCATTATCCGTTGAATAAAAAAATAAAAGATATTTTTAAAAAATTAAAAATTTTAAAAAATTAAATTTTTTATTTTTTAATTTTTAAATTATATTATTAAATGTTTTTTATTTAAATAAGAAAAATAAAATAAAGTCCAGCAATATATAGTAAACAACAAATATGTAAATTTTTTTTTCAATTTTAAATTAAAAAATAATTTTTTCTAATTATAAAAAATTAAAAATTCCAAAAATATGTAAAAATAAAAAAATTAAAATTTTAAATTTTTAAAATTAATTTATTCTTAATTTTTGAAAAAGTGCAGCAAAAAAAGTCAACTATCTAGGTGTAGCATTATCCGGTGAATAAAAACATAAAAGATATTTTTAAAAAAATAAAAAATTTTAATAAACTAAAGTTTTTATTTTTAATTTTTAATTTATATTATTAAATTTTTTTCATTTAAATAACAAAAAATAAAATAAAGTCCAGCAATATGTAGTAAACAACAGATCTGAAATTTTTTTTTTAATTTTTAAACTAAAAAATATTTTTCTTTAATTGTAAAAAATTAAAAATTTCAAAGAATATCCAAAAATAAAAAAATTAAAATTTTAAATTTTTTAAATTAATTTATCCTTAATTTGTGAACAAGTGCAGCAAAAAAAGTCAACTGTCTCGGTGTAGCGTTATCCGGTGAATAAAAAAATAAAAAAATATTTTTAAAAAATTAATAGTTTAAAAAAATAAATTTTTTATTTTTAAATTTTTAAATTATATTATTAAAGGTTTTTTATTTAATTAAGAAAAATAAAATAAAGTCCAGCAATATCTAGTAAACAACAGATCTGTAAATTTATTATTTTTTTATTTTTAAACTAAAAAATATTTTTTTCTAATTGTAAAAAATTAAAAATTTCAAAAATATCCAAAAAAAATTAAATTTTTTTAATTTTGTCTGGTGATGCCATGGCATCTTAGCCTAGTTTTACTAGTCTTTTTCTTTGTTTTCATTTGGTTTTATGCACTTTCTTGAGTTACAAGTAAGCCATTTGGATAGAAATTCATATGTACTTGGATTCAATCAACCATGAGTGAATTGATGCATTTTCATGAGGTTTTGTGCTATAATTGCTTGTATGATAAGAAAAAGAAGAAGTCTCATGATGTAGCATAGCTTTGATGCATTTGTTAATTGATGACAGGTGAACAAAAGGCTTGGAGGAAGGTTAAAGAATGGGCTTGGAAAAGAGGAATCCACGTTTGAGCTCACGTTTGCCTCAAACGTGAGTGGCAGCCGAAGGTCACCCTAGAGGATCGCGCACGTTTGCACCAGCGTTTGCCTCAAACGTGAGGTCAAACGCTGGTGCCTGAACACCAATCTTGAAGGCCAACGTTTGCGCCAACATTTGCCTCAAACGTGAGCTCAAACGCTGGCGCATGAAGACCATGGAGGAGGCTCAACGTTTGAGCCAACGTTTGCCTCAAACGTGAGGTCAAACGTTGGTCAAAAACTTACTTGGGAGGAGCCACGTTTGAGCTCACGTTTGACCTCAAACATGAACTCAAACATGGATGACAACAATCAGCAGTTCTGCATGAGGCTAGCACACGAGGACGTTTGAGACAACGTTTGCCTCAAACATTGACTCAAACGTAAATACCCCAAGGTCCAAGTTGCAAACGGATTTCTTCTCAGCACCAAGAGCAATCAACAGAGGCCATTGTCAACCCAATTCCATCAAGACTAAAGGCCCAATTCAAGTCTTAATGATCATTTGAAGAGAGTGTATAAATAGCTTAGGATTTAAGTTTTAGGAGAGCTTTTCTTTTATATTTTTTTTCTGAACTTTCAGTGGAGAGCTCAATTTTAATTTTCATTGTTGTTCTTGAGATTTAGAGTTTTCGGAGGGAAGTTGGGAAGGAGAATTGAGTTCTCTTCCTCTGGGTTTTCTTGTTTTCTTTTCTACATACTTTGCTTGAGTCTTGGGTGTTGAGAATTAAGGAAATTTTGTCTCAATCTCACCTTGAGATCTCTCTCTGTTTTCGTTTTACTGCACCATTTGAGAAATTGAGATTTGAATTTACTTCTTCTACTGTTTGATCTTTAATTCTCTTGCAATTGATTTCTGAATTAGATCAAGGAAGGTAGTGAGATCTAGACTTGGTTTTCTAGTCTCTTGACTCCTGAGATCTTGCATTTTCTTTCTGCTTATCTGCTAAGGCTTCTTCAAGCCAATTTGTTCTTCTACTTGAAATCAGTTTCAATTCAATTCACTTTCTACTTTCCTGCTTGATGCAATTTACTTTCCCTTGTTTAAATTCTGCAATCCCAGTTCCCTGATCCCTTTAAGATTCCAGCAATTTACATCTTTTGCACTCTAAGCTTCTATAATTTGCATCTTTTGCAATCTAAGTTTCTGTCATTTATTTTGCTTGTTCTTTAAGATTCAGCATTTTTACATTCTGTCCTCTTTAATTTACTATAATTCTTCTCTCTCCCTTTATAATTCATGCAATTTAGCTTCTGTCAATTACAAATCACTCAAATCAACTCTTGTTTGCTTGACTAAATCAACCACTGAACAAAAATTGCTCAATCCTTCAATCCCTGTGGGATCGACCTCACTCCCGTGAGTTATTATTACTTGATGCGACCCGGTGCACTTGCCGGTGAGTTTTGTGTTGGATCGTTTTCCAACCCATCAAGTTTTTGGCGCCGTTGCTGGGGATTGAAATAGATTGACAATGATTAAGTGAGGTGGTGATCTAGATTAAGCATTTTTTATTTTTAACTAACACACTAACTATTCGATACTTTGTCTCTACTAACTCTAACTGCACTCAAGTTACAGAGTGCTCTGTTTTAGTTTCTGGTTCTGTTTGTGTTTCTTATTTTGTGACAGGAGGAAGGAGCGATGAATCCACACCTTTTGATCCTAAAACATTTTGGAGGTTGAGGAAAGAGGCAAGAGATGGAAGGTGATAAGGAAAAAAAACAAACAAAAGAATAGATAAGGGGGTTTTTTCCTACTAGACCTCTAAGAAACCTGTTCTTAGCAACCTAGGTCACCGGAAGGGGCTCCCTACTAGACTTCAAAGAACCTGTCCTTGACAACCTAGATCAGAGGGATGAAAATTGAATCACTCAATTTTCTCCATGCAACAAGCGAAGCAAATCACTCACCTCACTTAATCACAAAAAAATGTGCATAAAGCACTAAAGAAATTTTATTCATCAGAAGTTATTCCAAATGGTCTCACCAGAGGTGTTTAAATAGGCTCCTAACAAACTAACTAAAAGATAAGATAACTAATTTAAATCAGATTTGATCTTATTGGATTAGATCATATTTGATTTAAATTTTAACATTCTAAAGATATGATAACTAATTTAAATCAGATTTGATCTTAATTGATTAGATCAGATTTGATTTAAATTTAAAATTTCTAAAAATACTACTAAGCAAATCGGAAGTAAATCAAATCTTCCAACAAACTCTAACAGCAAAACAAATTAAAATAAATTATTAAAAAATTCGAAAATAATAATAATTTATGCCTCCCACAGAATTTGAAAAGCATTATTGGGCTTCTTGCTGTCCTAATTTAGCCCAATGGGCCTTATGAGTTGTCGCCCTTTCAGCACTACTGTTTTTGAGACGGACTCTTGGTCTTCTTGATGTCCAAGACTAGCATGGTACAATTCTTCTAGTATTCAAATCCTTGAATATGACAAGATTACCATTCTGCCCCTTAACTCCAAAATGACGAAAATGCCCTCCTGAGCACGTATCATTCTCTCCCTCTTCAAAAAGATTTATCCTCGAATCTTGAATGAGATGCTCTTCATCCCTCCAAGGAATCCAAACCCAATCTCCGGGTTTAAATACCATTGTTTGATGGATCTTCTCTATCCATTGAATTGTAGCTATGTCCCTCATGTGTGCAAGTTCAATCTTTCCAACCATGGTTTCACCATCTTGTCCAAAGTGTACAATTTGTCTTTCTTCCTTTTCATCCATATTAATGCCTCCATAATTGACCAGTGAATCTACAACGCCTGGAAAATTTGATATAAAAATACTAGGAATTTCGTGATTAGATGTATGAGAAACTAAGGACTCTGTGGATTTCAATGAGACTAATGCACTCTTGTCTAAGCTAGAACTTTCTAGATCTCTCTCACAAGTGTGTTTATTGAACTCAGTTTCTTTTTCTCTCATTGACTCCTCTCGCTCACTATTCTCATCTTTTCTCTCAAACCCATCGCTTTTAATCAAACATGGATTCTTTTCACTCAAACACTTAATCTCTTTCTCAGTTTCTTTTCTCTCATATTCTTCAAATTGCTCACATCCCAAGGATCCAGTTGAGAAAGTCTACATGTTTGAATCTTCCAAGAATACATCACCCTCTACAGCATACTCAACAAATTCTTCCATTTCTGGCTTTGAAGAAGAATGAAAGATAGGCGTAGAAGAAATCCTCTTGTGATGGCAATCTATCATTTGTTGCACCTGCTCCCAGGCAATAGCCAAGTTGACCAAATCGTCCATGGTCATGTAACGGTAACCTTGGACTTTATCTGCAAGTTCTTCGTGTAATCCAAACAAAAATCGGTCCTTAAGAATCTCTAGACTCCTTTTAATATTAGCCATGTCTATCAAATATAGAAACTCCTTGTGGTACTCCATCACTGATTGTGAGCCTTGTTGTAACGTAAAAAATTTGCCAAAATATGTATTGTGGTATGATGATGGCACAAACTGCCTCCTCATGATTTTCTTCATCTTCTCCCAGCTGCTAATTGTGCGCTTTCCGTACCGTCTTCTAGATCTTCCTAATTCAGTCCACCATATACGGGCAGCATTGAAAAAATTGGCTTGTACCAGGTGAACCTTCTTTTCCTCTGAAAGGATGCAATTTGCAAAAATCGATTCTACCTTCCTTTCCCATCTGAAATACGCTTCAGGATCATTCCTCCCTTTGAATGCAGGGATTTGAAACTGAGAACCCTTTTTTGTATATGAGCTTCCTTCATCATTACTATCGTAATACTCAATAATTTTTTATTATTTTTTTATATTTTTTTTCAGATATTGACTTAAAGATAGGATAAATGCAAAAACAAAATTAAAAAAGGAATTTTTTTCGTTTTTTTACTCTAACGTGAATTTACATAAATTAAAAAAAAACAAAGAGACTAAACAAGACCCATGGAATGTGTAGATAAATAAGAATTTACCTACTACCTGTAACTGATACCAGATGATAAGGAAAAAAACAAACAAAAGGATAGATAAGGGGTTTTTTCCTACTAGACCTCTAAGAAACCTGTTCTTAGCAACCTAGGTCACCGGAAGGGGCTCCCTACTAGACCTTCAAAGAACTTGTCCTTGACAACCTAGATCAGAGGGATGAAAATTGAATCACTAAATTTTCTCCATGCAACAAGCGAAGCAAATCACTCACCTCACTTAATCACAAAAAAATGTGCATAAAGCACTAAAGAAATTTTATTCATCAAAAGTTATTCCAAATGGTCTCACCAAAGGTGCTGTTTAAATAGGCTCCTAACAAACTAACTAAAAGATAAGATAACTAATTTAAATCAGATTTGATCTTATTGGATTAGATCAGATTTGGTTTAAATTTTAACATTCTAAAGATATGATAACTAATTTAAATCAGATTTGATCTTAATTGATTAGATCAGATTTGATTTAAATTTAAAATTCCTAAAAATACTACTAAGCAAATCGGAAGTAAATCAAATCTTCCAACAAACTCTAATAGCAAAAAAAATTAAAATAAATTATTAAAAAATTCGAAAATAATAATAATTTATGCCTCCCACAGAATTTGAAAAGCATTATTGGGCTTCTTGCTGTCCTAACTTAGCCTAATGGGCCTTATGAGTTGTCACCCTTTCAGCACAACTATTTTTGAGACGGACTCTTGGTCTTCTTGATGTCCAAGACTGGCATGGTACAATTCTTCTAGTATTCAAATCCTTGAATATGACAAGATTACCATTCTGCCCCTTAACTCCAAAATAACGAAAATGCCCTCCTGAGCACGTATCATTCTCTCCCTCTTCAAAAAGATTCATCTTCGAATCTTGAATGAGATGCTCTTCGTCCCTCCAAGGAATCCAAACCCAATCTCCAGGTTTAAATACCATTGTTTGATGGCTCTTCTCTATCCCTTGAATTGTAGCTATGTCCCTCATGTGTGCAAGTTCAATCTTTCCAACCATGGTTTCACCATCTTGTCCAAAGTGTGCAATTTGTCTTTCTTCCTTTTCATCCATATTAATGCCTCCATAATTGACCAGTGAATCTACAACGCCTGGAAAATTTGATATAAAAACACTAGGAATTTCGTGATTAGATGTATGAGAAACTAAGGACTCTGTGGATTTCAATGAGACTAATGCACTCTTGTCTAAGCTAGAACTTTCTAGATCTCTCTTACAAGTGTGTTTATTGAATTCAGTTTCTTTTTCGCTCATTGACTCCTCTCGCTCACTATTCTCATCTTTTCTCTCAAACCCCTCGCTTTCAATCAAACATGGATTCTTTTCACTCAAACACTTAATCTCTTTCTTAGTTTCTTTTCTCTCATATTCTTCAAATTGCTCACATCCCAAGGACCCAGTTGAGAAATTCTACACGTTTGAATCTTCCAAGAATACATCACCCTCTACAGCATACTCAACAAATTCTTCCATTTCTGGCTTTGAAGAAGAATGAAAGATAGGCATAGAAGAAATCCTCTTGTGATGGCAATCTATCATTTGTTGCACCTGCTCCCAGGCAATGGCCAAGTTGACCAAATCATCCATGGTCATGTAACGGTAACCTTGGACTTTATCTGCAAGTTCTTCGCGTAATCCAAACAAAAATCGGTCCTTAAGAATCTCTGGACTCCTTTTAATATTAGCCATGTCTATCAAATATAGAAACTCCTTGTGGTACTCCATCACTGATTGTGAGCCTTGTTGTAACGTAAAAAATTTGCCAAAATATGTATTGTGGTATGATGATGGCACAAACTGCCTCCTCATGATTTTCTTCATCTTCTCCCAGCTGCTAATTGTGCGCTTTCCGTACCGTCTTCTAGATCTTCCTAATTCAGTCCACCATATACGGGTAGCATTGGAAAAATTGGCTTGTACCAGTTGAACCTTCTTTTCCTCTGAAAGGATGCAATTTGCAAAAATTGATTCTACCTTCCTTTCCCATATGAAATATGCTTCAGGATCATTCCTCCCTTTGAATGCAAGGTGATGCACGAAATTGTGATCATCAATGGTGCCATCAACATGGTACGCTCAATTACAATTTCAACTCTTTATCACAACTTCGCACAACTAACCAGCAAGTGCACTGGGTCGTCCAAGTAATAAACCTTACGCGAGTAAGGGTCGATCCCACGGAGATTGTTGGTATGAAGCAAGCTATGGTCATCTTGTAAATCTCAGTCAGACGGATTCAAATGGTTATGGAGGATTGATAATTAAAAGATGAATAAAACATAAAATAAAGATAAAGATACTTATGTAATTCATTGGTGAGAATTTCAGATAAGCGTATGGAGATGCTTTGTCCCTTCCGTCTCTCTGCTTTCCTACTGTCTTGAACCAATCCTTCTTACTCCTTTCCATGGCAAGCTGTATGTTGGGCATCACTGTTGTCAATGGCTACAGTCCCATCCTCTCAGTGAAAATGTTCAACGCGCTCTGTCACAGCACGGCTATTCATCTGTCGATTCTCGATCATGTCGGAATAGAATCCAGTGATTCTTTTGCGTCTGTCACTAACGCCCCACAATCGTGAGTTTGAAGCTCGTCACAGTCATTCAATCCTTGAATCCTACTCAGAATACCACAGACAAGGTTTAGACCTTCCGGATTCTCAAGAATGCTACCATCAATTCTAGCTTATACCATGAAGATTCTGATTAAGGAATCCAAGAGATATCCACTCAATCTAAGGTAGAACGGAGGTGGTTGTCAGGCACACGTTCATAGGTGAGAATGATGATGAGTGTCACGGACCATCACATTCATCAAGTTGAGGAACAAGTGATATCTTAGAACAAGAATAAGCTGAATTGAATAGAAGAACAATAGTAATTGCATTAATACTCGAGGTACAGCAGAGCTCCACACCTTAATCTATGGTGTGTAGAAACTCCACCGTTGAAAATACATAAGAACAAGGTCTAGGCATGGCCGAGAGGCCATCCCCCATGATCTAAGAACTAGACGTCCAAAGATGAAAATACAATAGCAAAAGGTCCTATTTATAGAGAACTAGTAGCTTAGGGTTTACAAAAATGAGTAAATGACGTAAAAATCCACTTCCGGGCCCACTTGGTGTGTGCTTGAGCTGAGCATTGAAGCATTTTCGTGTAGAGACTTTTCTTGGAGTTAAACGCCAGCTTTTGTGCCAGTTTGGGCGTTTAACTCCCACTTCTGTGCCAGTTCCGGCGTTAAACGCCGAGCAGTCTTGAGCTGAGTTGGAACGCCGGTTTGGGCCATCAAATTTCAGGCAAACTATGGACTATTATGTATTGCTGAAAAGCCCAGGATGTCTACTTTCCAACGCAATTAAGAGCGTGCCAATTGGGCTTCTGTAGCTCCAGAAAATCCACTTTGAGTGCAGGGAGGTCAGAATCCAACAGCATCTGCAGTCCTTTTTCAGCCTCTGAATCAGATTTTTGCTCAGGTCCCTCAATTTCAGCCAGAAAATACCTGAAATCACAGAAAAACACACAAACTCATAGTAAAGTGCAGAAAAGTGAATTTTAAATAAAAACTAATAAAAAATATAATAAAAACTAACTAAAACATACTAAAAACATACTAAAAACAATGCTAAAAAGCGTATAAATTATCCGCTCATCACAACACCAAACTTAAATTGTTGCTTGTCCCCAAGCAACTGAAAATCAAATAGGATAAAAAGAAGAGAATATACTATAGACTCCAAATTATCAATGAAACTTAGCTCCAATTAGATGAACGGGACTAATAGCTTTTTGCCTCTGAACAGTTTTGGCATCTCACTTTATCCTTTGAAGTTCAAAATGATTGGCTTCTATAGGAACTCAGAATCCGGATAGTGTTATTGATTCTCCTAGTTAAGTATGATGATTCTTGAACACAGCTACTTTATGAGTCTTGGCCGTGGCCCAAAGCACTCTGTTTTCCAGTATTACCACCGGATACATACATGTCACATACACATAACTGGGTGAACCTTTTCAGATTGTGACTCAGCTTTGCTAGAGTCCCCAATTAGAGGTGTCCAGGGTTCTTAAGCACACTCTTTTTGCTTCGGATCACGACTTTAACCACTCAGTCTCAAGTTTTCACTTGACACCTTCACGCCACAAGCACATGGTTAGGGACAGCTTGGTTTAGCCGCTTAGGCCAGGATGTTATTCCTGTAGGCCCTCCTATCCACTGATGCTCAAAGCCTTGGATCCTTTTTATTACCCTTGCCTTTTGGTTTAAAGGGCTATTGGCTTTTTCTGCTTTTTTTTCTTTTTTTTTTTGAATTCACTGCTTTTTCTTGCTTCAAGAATCATTTTTATGATTTTTCAGATCCTCAGTAACATGTCTCCTTTTTCATCATTCTTTCAAGAGCCAACAATTTTAACATTCATGAACAACAAATTCAAAAGACATATGCACTGTTCAAGCATACATTCAGAAAACAAAAAGTATTGTCACCACATCAAAATAATTAAGCTAGTTTTAAGGATGAATTTGAAATCATGTACTTCTTGTTCTTTTGTAATAAAAACATTTTTCATTTAAGAAAGGTGATGGATTCATAGGACATTCATAACTTTAAGGCATAGACACTAAGACACTAATGATCATAAGACACAAACATAAATAAAACATAAAGCATAATTTTCGAAAAACAGAAAAATAAAGAACAAGGAGATTAAAGAACAGGTCCACCTTAGTGATGGTGGCTTGTTCTTCCTCTTGAAGATCTTATGGAGTGCTTGAGCTCCTCAATGTCTCTTCCTTGTCTTTGTTGCTCCTCTCTCATGATTCTTTGATCTTCTTTAATTTCATGAAGGAGGATGGAATGTTCTTGGTGCTCCACCCTTAGTTGTCCCATGTTGGAACTCAATTCTCCTAGGGAGGTGTTGATTTGCTCCCAATAGTTTTGTGGAGGAAAGTACATCCCTTGAGGAATCTCAGGGATTTCATGATGAGGAATTTCCTCATGTCCATGAGTGGGATCTCTTGTTTGCTCCATCTTCTTCTTAGTGATGGGCTTGTCCTCATCAATGAGGATGTCTCCCTCTATGTTCCAACTGAATTACAGAGGTGACAAATGAGATGAGGGAAGGCTAGCCTTGCCAAGGTAGAGGACTTGTCCGCCACCTTATAAAGTTCTTGGGATATAACCTCATGAACTTCTACTTCCTCTTCAATCATGATGCTATGAATCATGATAGCCCAGTCTATAGTAACTTCAGACCGGTTACTAGTGGGAATGATTGATCGTTGGATAAAATCCAACTATCCCCTAGCCACAGGCTTGAGGTCATGCCTTCTCAGTTGAACCAGCTTCCCTCTTGAATCTCTCTTCCATTGAGCGCCCTCTTCACAAATGTCTATGAGGACTTGGTCCAACCTTTGATCAAAGTTGACCCTTCTAGTGTAGGGGTGTTCATCTCCTTGCATCATGGGCAAGTTGAATGCCAACCTTACATTTTCCAGACTAAAATCTAAGCATTTCCCCCGAACCATTGTAAGGCAATTCTTTGGGTCCGGGTTCACACTTTGATCATGGTTCTTGGTGATCCATGCATTGGCATAGAACTCTTGAACCATTAAGATTCCGACTTGTTGAATGGGATTGGTAAGAACTTCCCAACCTCTTCTTTGGATCTCATGTCGGATCTCCGGATATTCACTCTTTTTGAGTTTGAAAGGGACCTCGGGGATCACCTTCTTCATGGCCACAACTTCATTGAAGTGGTCTTGATGCACCCTTGAGATGAATCTCTCCATCTCCCATGACTCGGAGGTGGAAGCTTTTGCCTTCCCTTTCCTCTTTCTAGAGGTTTCTCCGGCCTTTGGTGCCATAAATGGTTATGAAAAAACAAAAAGCAATGCTTTTATCACACCAAACTTAGAAGGTTTGCTCGTCCTCGAGCAAAAGAAGAAAGAAGAGAGTAGAAGAAGAAGAAAGATAGGAGATGGATGGGGGGCTTTGTGTTTCGGCCAAAGGGGAGAAGTAGTGATCAGGTTGTGTGAAAATGAAAGAGTGAAGAAGGGTTTATATAGGGGTGGAGAGAGGGGTATGGTTCGGCCATTATGGGTGGGTTTGGGAGGGAAAGTGGTTTGAATTTGGATGGTGAGGTAGGTGGGGTTTTATGAAGGATGGATGTGAGTGGTGAAGAGAATGGTGGGATTTGATAGGTGAGGGGTTTTTGGGGAAGAGGTATTGAGGTGATTGGTGAGTGGGTGAAGAAGAGAGAGAGTGGTGGGGTAGGTGGGGATCCTGTGGGGTCCACAGATCCTGAGGTGTCAAGGATAGCTCATCCCTGCACCAAGTGGCGTGTAAAAATGCCCTTTCTGCCAATCCTGGCATTAAACGCCGGGCTGCTACCCCTTTCTGGCGTTTAATGCCAGCTTCTTGCCCATTCCTAGCGTTAAACGCCTGTCTGGTGTCCCTTTCTGGCGTTAAACGCCCAGAATGGTGCCAAACTGGGCGTTAAACACCCATTTGCTGCCCTTACTGGCGTTTAAACGCCAGCAAGCTTTTCCTCCAGGGTGTGCTATTTTTCATTCTATTTTTGCTTTTTCAATTGATTTTGTGACTTCACATGATCATCAACCTACAGAAAACATAAAATAACAAAAGGAAAATAGATAAATATAACATTGGGTTGCCTCCCAACAAGCGCTTCTTTAATGTCAGTAGCTTGACAGTGGGCTCTCATGGAGCCTCACAGATGTTCAGAGCAATGTTAGAACCTCCCAACACCAAACTTAGAGTTTGAATGTGGGGGTTCAACACCAAACTTAGAATTTGGTTGTGGCCTCCCAACACCAAACTTAGAGTTTGACTGTGGGGGCTCTGTTTGACTCTGTTTTGAGAGAAGCTCTTCATGCTTCCTCTCCATGGTTACAGAGGGATATCCTTGAGCCTTAAACACAAAGGATTCTTCATTCACTTGAATGATCAATTCTCCTCTATCAACATCAATCACAGCCTTTGCTGTGGCTAGGAAGGGTCTGCCAAGGATGATGGATTCATCCATGCACTTCCTAGTCTCTAGGACTATGAAATCAGCAGGGATGTAATGGTCTTCAATTTTTACCAGAACATCCTCTACAAGTCCATAAGCTTGTTTTCTTGAATTGTCTGCCATCTCTAGTGAGATTCTTGCAGCTTGTACCTCAAAAATCCCTAGCTTCTCCATTACAGAGAGAGGCATGAGGTTTATGCTTGACCCTAGGTTACGCAGAGCCTTCTCGAAGGTCATGGTGCCTAATGTACAAGGTATTGAGAACTTCCCAAGGTCCTATCTCTTTTGAGGTAATCTCTGCCTAGTCAAGTTATCCAGTTCTTTGGTGAGCAAAGGGGGTTCATCCTCCCAAGTCTCATTACCAAATAACTTGTCATTTAGCTTCATGATTGCTCCAAGGTACTTAGCAACTTTCTCTTCAGTGACATCTTCATCCTCTTCAGAGGAAGAGTACTCATCAGAGCTCATGAATGGCAGAAGTAGATCCAATGGAATCTCTATGGTCTCAGTGTGAGCCTCAGATTCCCATGGTTCCTCATTAGGGAACTCATTGGAGGCCAGTGGACATCCATTGAGGTCTTCCTCAGTGGCGATCACTGCTTCTTCCTCCTCTCCAATTTTGGCCATGTTGATGGCCTTACACTCTCCTTTTGGATTCTCTTCTGTATTGCTTGGAAGAGTACTAGGAGGGAGTTCAGTAACTTTCTTACTCAGCTGACCCACTTGTGCCTCCAAGTTTCTAATGGAGGACCTTGTTTCAGTCATGAAACTTTGAGTGGTTTTGATTAGATCAGAGACCATGGTTGCTAAGTCAGAGTGGCTCTGCTTAGAATTCTCTGTCTGTTGCTGAGAAGATGATGAAAAAGGATTGCCATTGCTAAACCTATTTCTTCCACCATTATTATTGTTGAAACCTTGTTGAGGTCTCTGTTGATCCTTCCATGAGAGATTTGGATGATTTCTCCATGAAGGATTATAGGTGTTTCCATAGGGTTCTCCCATGTAATTCACCTCTTCCATTGATGGGTTCTCAGGATCATAAGCTTCTTCTTCAGATGAAGCGTCCTTAGTACTGCCTGGTGCAGCTTGCATTCCAGACAGACTTTGAGAAATCATATTGACTTGCTGAGTCAATATTTTGTTCTGAGCTAATATGGCATTCAGAGTATCTGATGTGCGGAAAACGATCCGACACAAAACTCACCGGCAAGTGCACCGGGTCACATCAAGTAATAAAACTCACAGGAGTGAGATCGATCCCACAGGGATTGAAGGATTGAGCAATTTTAGCTTAGTGGTTGATTTAGTCAAGCAAACAAGAGTTGATTTGAGTGATTTGTATCCGGAAGAAGCTAAATTGCATGAAATTTAAAAGGGAGAGGGATAATTGCAGTAAATTAAAGAGAACAGAAAGTAAAGAAGCTGAATCTTAAAGTGCAAGTAATATAAATTGCAGAAACTTAGATTGCAAGAAATGTAAATGACTGAAACTTAAAGTGCAAGAAATGTAAATTACTTGAATTATAAAAGGAATTGGGAATTGGGGTTGCAGAAATTAAGCAAGAGAAAAATAAATTGCAACAAGCAGGAAAATAAAAGATGAACTTAATTGCAGCAGGTCTCAAACAGAAAATGTAAATTAGCTTGAAGAAGCATTCAACTGAAGAATTGAAAATGGAAACCGACAGATCTCAGGACTCAAGAGACTAGATAACCAAGTCTAGATCTCGATGCCTTCCTAGATCCAAATTTAAAATTCAATTGCAAGAAAAGTAAATATCAAGCAGTAGAAAGAAGATGAAGCAGTAAAGAGAAATTCAAATTCAATTGTGCAGAAAAAGTAAACAAGAGATCTCAAGGTGAGATTGAGACAGAATTTCCCCAATTCTCAACACCCAAGACTCAAACAAAGTATGTAGAAAAGAAAGCAAAAATAGCCCAGAGGAAGAGAATTCAATTCTCCTTCCTAGGAACTCTCAAATTCTAAAAGCAACAACTCAAATGTAAAGATGAGCTCTCTACTGTAAGTATTAAAAATTCTAAAAGGAAAGCTCTCCTCGAAAAACTTAAATTCTATGCTATTTATACACTCTCTTCAAATGATCTTCAAGCCTTGAATTGGGCCCTTGCTCTTGATGGAATTGGGTTGACAAAAGCCTCTGTTGATTGCTCTTGGAGTTGGAGAGAAACCCACTTGTGAACCGGGCCATGGATCATTAAAGCTTGAGTCAAAGTTTAAGGCAAACTTTGGCTCAAGCTTTTCATATCAGCTAGCCTCCCGTGCTGTCATCCACGTTTGAGCCAAAGTTTGAGGTCAAACTTTGAGCCAAACGTGGATCCCCCTTGAATGCTTCTTGGCCAACGTTTGCCTAAAAGCTTGAGGGCAAACGTTGGCGCAAGCTTTTGCTCCCCTGGGTGTTTGTTGTGGCGCCAACGTTTGCCTAAAAGCTTGAGGGCAAACATTGACGCAAGCTTTTGCTCCTACCAGGGTGAATTCAACTCCTCCTAAAGTTTGAGTTAAAGTTTGAGGCAAGCTTTGGCTCAAGCTTTTTGTTCTCTCTTACTCCTTGCCATTCCTTCTTTCTTCAACCTTCTTCAAAGCTCTTTTCACCTATCATCAATCAACCAAAAAAACATCAAAGCTATGCTCAAAATCATGAGATTGTCTCTCTTTCATAATTTATGACAATTATAGCACAAAATCTCATGAATTTGCATTAATTCATCCATGGTTGATTGAATCAAAGGAAACATGAAATTCTACCCAATTGGCTTACTTATGGCTCAAGAAAGTGCATAAAATCAATTGAAAACAAAAGAAAAAGACTAGTGAAACTAGGCTAAGATGACTTGTCATCAGTATCAATCTCAAGAACTCCTTTCTTCTGATTCGTCCCATTGTTCACAGGATTCCTTTCAGAAGTGTACATGAATTGGTTATTTGCAACCATTTCAATGAGTTCTTGAGCTTCTGCAGGCGTCTTCTTCAGATGAAGAGATCCTCCAGCAGAGCTATCCAATGACATCTTGGACAATTCAGACAGACCATCATAGAAGATACCTATGATGCTCCATTCAGAAAGCATGTCGGAAGGACACTTTCTGATCAATTGTTTGTATCTTTCCCAAGCTTCATAGAGGGATTCACCTTCCTTCTGTCTGAAGGTTTGGACTTCCACTCTAAGCTTACTCAATTTTTGAGGTGGAAAGAACTTTGCCAAGAAGGCATTGACTAGCTTTTCCCAAGAGTTCAGGCTTTCTTTAGGTTGTGAGTCCAACCATATCCTAGCTCTGTCTCTTACAGCAAAAGGGAATAGCATAAGTTTGTAGACCTCAGGGTCAACCCCATTGGTCTTGACAGTGTCACAGATTTACAAGAATTCAGCTAAAAACTGATGAGGATCTTCCAATGGAAGTCCATGGAACTTGCAATTCTGTTGCATTAGAGAAACTAATTGAGGCTTAAGCTCAAAGTTGTTTGCTCCAATGGCAAGGATAGAGATGCTTCTCCCATAGAAGTCGGGAGTAGGTGCAATAAAGTCACCCAGCACCTTCCTTGCATTGTTGGCATTGTTGTTGTTTTCGGCTGCCATATCTTCTTCTTGTTTGAAGATTTCTGTTAGGTCCTCTACTGAGAGTAGTGCTTTAGCTTCTTTTAGTTTTCGCTTCAAGGTCCTTTCAGGTTCAAGGTCAGCCTCAACAAGAATGCTTTTGTCTTTGCTCCTGCTCATATGAAAGAGAATAGAACAAGAAAATCTGAAATCCTCTATGTCACAGGATAGAGATTCCTTGAGGTGTCAGAGGAAAAGAAGAATAGAAGGAGGAGGTAGAAGAATTCGAACTTATCAAGAGGGATAGAGTTCAAATTGTGCATTGAGGAGGAGTGTTAGTCCATAAATAGAAGGATGTGAGAAGAGGGGAAGAATTTTTGAAATTAAAGTAAAAGATTTTAAAATAATTAAAAGAAATTTTGAAAATTTGATGAATGATTTTCGAAAACTAAGATTGGGAAAGGAATAAAGTGATTTTTGAAAAAGATTTTGAAATTAGAAATCAAAAAGATATGATTGAAAACTATTTTGAAAAAGATGTGATTAAAAAGATATGATTGAAAAACAATTTAAAAAGATTTGATTTTTAAAATTAATGACTTGGCTAACAAGAAATTTAAAAGATATGATTCAGACATTAAACCTTTCTCAACAGAAAAGGCAACATACTTGAAATGTTTGAATCAAATCATTAATTGTTAGCAAGTATTTTTGAAAATGGAAAGAAATTGATTTTGAAAATATATGATTGAAAAGATATGGTTTGAAAAAGATTTGATTTTGAAAAATTATAAAAACTTAAAAAAAATTTGAATTAAAAACAAAATCTTCCCTCTTGTGCCATCCTGGGCGTTTAACGCCCAAAATGCTATCCTTTTGGGCGTTAAACGCCCAGCCAGGTACCCTGGCTGGCGTTTAAACGCCAATTTTCCTTCTTCACTGGGCGTTTTGAACACCCAGCTTTTTCTGTGTAATTCCTCTGCTGCATGTTCTGAATCTTCAATTCTCTGTATTATTGACTTGAAAAGACACAAATTAAAAAATTTTTTTGAATTTTTTTATGATGAGGAATAATCAAAATGAAACTAAGATCAAATAAACAATGCATGCAAGACACCAAACTTAGAAGTTTGTACACTATTGACACTAACAAATTGAGAATGCATATGAGAAACAACAAAACACTCAAGACAAGAGAATTTAAAGATCAGAGCAAGGAAATCATCAAGAACAACTTGAAGATCAATGAAGAACATAATGCATGTAATTTTCGAAAATTAGAAGAATAAAGACATGCAATTAACACCAAACTTAAAATTAGACACTAGACTCAAACAAGAAACATAAAATTATTTTTGGTTTTTTATGATTTTGTAATTTTTTTGGATTTTTCGAAAATTATGTGGAAAAAGAGAAATAAAGGATTCAAAATTCTTAATGAGAATTCCAGGAATCATGCAATGTTAGTCTAAAGCTGTAGTCTAAAAAGATTAGACATGGCTAGCCAAGCTTCAGCAGGACATTACATTCAAGAGCTAAATTGATGAGAATCAATCAGCCTTGGTGATGATGAAAACATCACCTAAAACTCTAGAATTCATTCTTAAGAACTCTGAAGAACAATACCTAATCTAAGCAACAAGATGACCTGTCAGTTGTCCAAACTCGAACAATCCCCGGCAACGGTGCCAAAAACTTGATGCACGAAATTGTGATCATCAATGGTGCCATCAACATGGTACACTCAATTACAATCTCAACTCTTTATCACAACTTCGCACAACTAACCAACAAGTGCACTGGGTCGTCCAAGTAATAAACCTTACACGAGTAAGGGTCGATCCCACGGAGATTGTTGGTATGAAGCAAGCTATGGTCATCTTGTAAATCTCAATCAGGCAGATTCAAATGGTTATGGAGGATTGATAATTAAAAGATGAATAAAACATAAAATAAAGATAAAGATACTTATGTAATTCATTAGTGAGAATTTCAGATAAGCGTATGGAGATGCTTTGTCCCTTCCGTCTCTCTGCTTTTCTACTGTCTTCATCCAATCCTTCTTACTCCTTTCCATGGCAAGCTGTATGTTGAGCATCAACGTTGTCAATGGCTACAGTCCCGTCCTCTCAGTGAAAATGTTCAACGCGCTCTGTCACAGCATGGCTATTCATCTGTCGGTTCTCGATCATGTCGGAATAGAATCCAGTGATTCTTTTGCATCTGTCACTAACGCCCCACAATCGCGAGTTTGAAGCTCGTCACAGTCATTCAATCCTTGAATCCTACTCAGAATACCACAGACAAGGTTTAGACCTTCCGGATTCTCAAGAATGCCGCCATCAATTCTAGCTTATACCACGAAGATTCTGATTAAGGAATCCAAGAGATATCCACTCAATCTAAGGTAGAACGGAAGTGGTTGTCAGGCACACGTTCATAGGTGAGAATGATGATGAGTGTCATGGATCATCACATTCATCAAGTTGAGGAACAAGTGATATCTTAGAACAAGAATAAGCTGAATTGAATAGAAGAACAATAGTAATTGCATTAATACTTGAGGTACAACAGAGCTCCACACCTTAATCTATGGTGTGTAGAAACTTCACCGTTGAAAATACATAAGAACAAGGTCTAGGCATGGCTGAGAGGCCAGCCCCCATGATCTAAGAACTAGACGTCCAAAGATGAAAATACAATAGCAAAAGGTCCTATTTATAGAGAACTAGTAGCTTAGGGTTTACAAAATGAGTAAATAACGTAAAAATCCACTTCCGGGCCCACTTGGTGTGTGCCTGAGCTGAGCATTGAATCATTTTTGTGTAGAGACTTTTCTTGGAGTTAAACGCTAGCTTTTGTGCCAGTTTGGGCGTTTAACTCCCACTTCTGTGCTAGTTTCGGCGTTAAACGCCGGGCAGTCTTGAGCTGATTTGGAACGCCGGTTTGGGCCATCAAATCTCAGACAAAGTATGAACTATTATATATTGCTAGAAAGCCCAGGATGTCTACTTTCCAACGCAATTAAGAGCGCGCCAATTGGGCTTCTGTAGCTCCAGAAAATCCACTTCGAGTGCAGGGAGGTCAGAATCCAACAGCATCTGCAGTCCTTTTTCAGCCTCTGAATCAGATTTTTGCTCAGGTCCCTCAATTTCAGCCAGAAAATACCTGAAATCACAGAAAAACACACAAACTCATAGTAAAGTCCAGAAAAGTGAATTTTAAATAAAAATTAATAAAAATATAATAAAAACTAACTAAAACATACTAAAAATATACTAAAAACAATGCCAAAAAGCGTATAAATTATCCGCTCATCACAGGGATTTGAAACTGAGAACTCTTTTTTGCATATGAGCTTCCTTCATCATTACTATCATAATACTCAATAATTTTTTTATTATTTTTTTATATTTTTTTTCAGACATTGACTTAAAGATAGGATAAATGCAAAAACAAAATTAAAAAAGGAATTTTTTTCGTTTTTTTTTACTCTAACGTGAATTTACATAAATTAAAAAAAAACAAAGAGACTAAACAAGACCCATGGAATGTGTAGATAAATAAGAATTTACCTACTACCTGTAACTGATACAAGATGATAAGGAAAAAAACAAACAAAAGGATAGATAAGGGGGTTTTTCCTACTAGACCTCTAAGAAACCTGTTCTTAGCAACCTAGGTCACCGGAAGGGGCTCCCTACTAGACCTTCAAAGAACTTGTCCTTGACAACCTAGATCAGAGGGATGAAAATTGAATCACTAAATTTTCTCCATGCAACAAGCGAAGCAAATCACTCACCTCACTTAATCACAAAAAAATATGCATAAAGCACTAAAGAAATTTTATTCATCAAAAGTTATTCCAAATGGTCTCACCAAAGGTGTTTAAATAGGCTCCTAACAAACTAACTAAAAGATAAGATAACTAATTTAAATCAGATTTGATCTTGTTGGATTAGATCAGATTTGATTTAAATTTTAACATTCTAAAGATATGATAACTAATTTAAATCAGATTTGATCTTAATTGATTAGATCAGATTTGATTTAAATTTAAAATTCCTAAAAATACTACTAAGCAAATCAGAAGTAAATCAAATCTTCCAATAAACTCTAACAGCAAAACAAATTAAAATAAATTATTAAAAAATTCGAAAATAATAATAATTTATGCCTCCCACAGAATTTGAAAAGCATTATTGGGCTTCTTGCTGTCCTAACTTAGCCCAATGGGCCTTATGAGTTGTCGCCCTTTCAGCACTACTGTTTTTGAGACGGACTCTTGGTTTTCTTGATGTCCAAGACTGGCATGGTACAATTCTTCTAGTATTCAAATCCTTGAATATGACAAGATTACCATTCTGTCCCTTAACTCCAAAATAACGAAAATGCCCTCCTGAGCACGTATCATTCTCTCCCTCTTCAAAAAGATTCATCCTCGAATCTTGAATGAGATGCTCTTCGTCCCTCCAAGGAATCCAAACCCAATCTCCGGGTTTAAATACCATTGTTTGATGGCTCTTCTCTATCCATTGAATTATAGCTATGTCCCTCATGTGTGCAAGTTTAATCTTTCCAACCATGGTTTCACCATCTTGTCCAAAGTGTGCAATTTGTCTTTCTTCCTTTTCATCCATATTAATGCCTCCATAATTGACCAGTGAATCTACAACGCCTGGAAAATTTGATATAAAAACACTAGGAATTTCGTGATTAGATGTATGAGAAACTAAGGACTCTGTGGATTTCAATGAGACTAATGCACTCTTGTCTAAGCTAGAACTTTCTAGATCTCTCTTACAAGTGTGTTTATTGAATTCAGTTTCTTTTTCGCTCATTGACTCCTCTCGCTCACTATTCTCATCTTTTCTCTCAAACCCCTCGCTTTCAATCAAACATGGATTCTTTTCACTCAAACACTTAATCTCTTTCTTAGTTTCTTTTCTCTCATATTCTTCAAATTGCTCACATCCCAAGGACCCAGTTGAGAAAGTCTACACATTTGAATCTTCCAAGAATACATCACCCTCTACAGTTGAACCTTCTTTTCCTCTGAAAGGATGCAATTTGCAAAAATCGGTTCTACCTTCCTTTCCCATCTGAAATACGCGTCAGGATCATTCCTCCCTTTGAATGCAGAGATTTGAAACTGAGAACTCTTTTTCGCATATGAGCTTCCTTCATCATTACTATCATAATACTCAATAACTTTTTTATTATTTTTTATATTTTTTTCAGACATTGACTTAAAGATAGGATAAATGCAAAAACAAAATTAAAAAAGGAATTTTTTTTCATTTTTTTTACTCTAACGTGAATTTACAGAAATTAAAAAAAAAACAAAGAGACTAAACAAGACCCATGGAACGTGTAGATAAATAAGAATTTACCTACTACCTGTAACTGATACCAGATGATAAGAAAAAAAACAAACAAAATGATAGATAAGGGGGTTTTTCCTACTAGACCTCTAAGAAACCTGTTCTTAGCAACCTAGGTCACCGGAAGGGGCTCCCTACTAGACCTTCAAAGAACTTGTCCTTGACAACCTAGATCAGAGGGATGAAAATTGAATCACTAAATTTTCTCCATGCAACAAGCGAAGCAAATCACTCACCTCACTTAATCACAAAAAAATGTGCATAAAGCACTAAAGAAATTTTATTCATCAAAAGTTATTCCAAATGGTCTCACCAAAGGTGTTTAAATAGGCTCCTAACAAACTAACTAAAAGATAAGATAACTAATTTAAATCAGATTTGATCTTATTAGATTAGATCAGATTTGATTTAAATTGTAACATTCTAAAGATATGATAACTAATTTAAATCAGATTTGATCTTAATTGATTAGATCAGATTTGATTTAAATTTAAAATTCCTAAAAATACTACTAAGCAAATCGGAAGTAAATCAAATCTTCCAACAAACTCTAACAGCAAAACAAATTAAAATAAATTATTAAAAAATTTGAAAATAATAATAATTTATGCCTCCCACGAAATTTGAAAACCATTATTGGGCTTCTTGCTGTCCTAACTTAGCCCAATGGGCCTTATGAGTTTTTGCCCTTTCAGCACTACTGTTTTTGAGACGGACTCTTGGTCTTCTTGATGTCCAAGACTGGCATGGTACAATTCTTCTAGTATTCAAATCCTTGAATATGACAAGATTACCATTCTGCCCCTTAACTCCAAAATGACAAAAATGCCCTCATGAGCATGTATCAGAAGGGAACCCCTCTGATCCACTAGAAGGAGTGGTCAAAAATGGCCAACCTCAAAGGAGAGTTCCAGCTCCCTACACCCTCCCCAATGCAAGACACTGTGAGAGTAGTATACTCACCTCCAATGTTCATACAAGCAACCAATACTCCTATGGTGTTGACATTATTTTGGCACGAAACAAGCAGATGCATCAACAAATTCAGCAACAAATGGAGCTGATAGTCAGGAAAATTGATGGACTGCAAGTTGCTATAGTGAATGCACAAGGTCATACTCAACTCCCACACAGACGGAATCAATCTAGAAAAGGTTTTGGAACACTCAACTATAAGCAACAAAGCCCCAAGCAGGTGCAATACATGAATGACACCTCAAGTTCGTTCCAACACAATTTTCATGGTGATGGTGCACACAACCCATCTTGGAGGATTCATCCCAATTTAAGGTGGGATGCATACCAAAATCAAGGATAAAAGAGCTTCAACTATGACAACTTCAGCAACACAAACAACCAAAGCCATCTCTCCAATCATACCAATCAATTTAGAAACCCACAAAACACATATCACCAACCTCATAACAACTCACAAAACCACCCGAATAACTTTTCCACATCCACATTCTACCCACAAAATACATTTGCAAATAATTCACACAATTTCCAGCAACAACCATCTCATTCCATACAACTACAACATTCTCAGAGAATTTCTAGACTAGAGATGATGATGGAGAAACTCATGGAAAGTCAAGACCTGGCAGCCAAAAATCAAGAAGCATCACTTAAGAATCTTGAAAAAAACATAAGGCAATTGGCTGAGCAATTCTCAGAAATAAGTGAGAAGAGAGCAACTACCTTCTCAAGTGTCACTAAAGACAACCCAAAAGACAAAGAAAAAGCCACAAAAAGGAAGGAGTGCAAAGCAATCACAATAGAAAGTGAGAAAACTATGGAAAAAAAAAGCCATCATCCAAGAACGACACAACAGAGAAGTTCCCCAAGGAGAGATAGAGGGGAGAAATGCGGAGATTCAGAAAATCCCCACTGAAAGTTTTTTACCAGGGGATAAGGTGGTATTAAACACCCAACCAATGAAGGTGTCTCCACAAGTGTCTGAATATTACACTGTAAACCGGGTCCTTTCACTTGAACACCTAGAGATCATCAAAGAGGAGCCGGAAGGAAGCTCACAGTAAGAGGAGAAAAACTGAGGCATTATAACTTTCAGCCTCCATGATCAAAGAGCAAGATGTCAAGCTAATGACAATAAAGAAGCGCTTGTTGGGAGGCAATCCAACCTGAGGTAGTTTTCTTTTCTAGCTATTTCAATAAAAAGGTTGAATGATTGGTATGTATTGCAAGGAGCTAAGTTTGGTGTTTCACACCAAAACAAATTAAGAGAGAATGAAGGATTCTAAGTTTGATGTTCCACCAAAATATTACCTAAAAGCACATTATCACTTTCTGCATAATGCTGGCTCCAAGCAATCAGACAAATCATTTAACCATTTGGCTATATTCTAATTTTTAGTGCCATAATCTTTAGCAAGGCCAAGAGAATTCATGATTGGTCAACTTTGATGCATAAGAAACATGGCAAGAGACTAAGTTTGGTATCCACACGTCAAAGTAAGTTCAAAAGCCTACAAGAAAGTCTTGAACACTAACCAGTTACCTAAGAGCTTGAGAAACAAGCAACTTCCATTAACCTTGAAGGAATTCAATCACTCTCTTGGGAGGGCTACACACTATTAGCTGAGAATAAGAAGAAGAAGCTACCAAGAGGTTGTATTGTCACTTAATTCCATCAGCACTGAATTACTCTAAATTGGAAGTTTGAATGTGCTTCAATGTGTCCATCTTAAACAAGTAACTGTTAGTTTAATAGTTGTGCATCTTGTCTGTTTAACTTTGCAATAAATAGGCTTGCCTAAGTGTGTGCTTGTGTGTATTTACTTTCACTTAACTGAATGCATGCTTTGTCCCCTGTGCCTTTTCAATTCAATAAAAGAAATGTTTGAAACATGAAGTGAGATAGTTCTTTGTTAGCTGGAAGTACAATAATAGTAAGTGGTGGTATGTGTGTTTGATTGTGTAGTAGCTCAGTTATAATGAATAAAAGTAATAGATTGTTCTCTTTCTAAGTAGAAAGTAGCTCACTGTCTATGAATCTCAAGCAAATAAAAGTCCTTGGTTAAAAAGAAAAACAAAAAGAAAAAAAAGCCAAGAGTGGCAGCAAGAACAAAAGAAAGAAGGAATAAAGCTAGACACCACTAGCTTGAACCTTAGAACACATGCCTGTGGTGTCTTTGTACTAGGATCTGCTTGGATGATTAAGTTATATGGAGATTTGTGAACAAGTGCAGCAAAAAAAGTCAACTGTTTGGGTGTAGCATTATCCATTGAATAAAAAAATAAAAAATATTTTAAAAAAATTAAAAAATTTTAAAAATTAAATTTTTTATTTTTTAATTTTTAAATTATATTATTAAATATTTTTTATTTAAATAAGAAAAATAAAATAAAGTTCAGCAATATATAGTAAACAACAGATCTGTAAATTTATTATTTTTTTAACTTTTAAACTAAAAAAATATTTTTCTTTAATTGTAAAAAATTAAAAATTTCAAAAAATATCCAAAAATTTAAAAATTAAAATTTTAAATTTTTTAAATTAATTTATCCTTAATTTGTGAACAAGTGCAGCAAAAAAAGCCAACTGTTTGGGTGTAGCATTATCCGATGAATAAAAAAATAAAAAATATTTTTCTAAAAAATTAATAGTTTTAAAAAAAATAAATTTTTTATTTTTGAATTTTTAAATTATATTATTAAAGATTTTTTATTTAAATAAGAAAAATAAAATAAAGTCCAACAATATCTAGTAAACAACAGATCTGTTAAAGTCCAGCAATATCTTGTAAATAACAAATCTGTAAATTTATTTTTTTTAAATTAAAAAAATATTTTTTTCTAATTGTAAAAAATTAAAAAATTACAAAAATATCCAAAAAATAAAAAATTAAAATTTTATATTTTTAAATTAATTTATCATTAATTTGTGAACAAGTGCAGCAAAAAAGTCAACTGTCTAGGTGTAGCATTATTCGGTGAATAAAAAAATAAAAATTATTTTTAAAGAATTAATAGTCTTAAAAAAATAAATTTTTGTTTTTAAATTCTTAAATTATATTATTAAATGTTTTTTATTTAAATATGAAAAATAAAGTAAAGTCCAGCAATATCTAGTAAATAGCAGATCTGTAAATTTATAATTTTTTAATTTTAAAACTAAAAAAATATTTTTTCTAATTGTAAAAAATTAAAAATTTCAAAAATATCCAACAAATAAAAAAATTAAAATTTTTTAATATTTTAAATTAATTTTTTCTTAATTTGTGAACAAGTGCAGTAAAAAAAAGTCAACTGTCTAGGTCTAGCATTATTCGGTGAATAAAAAATAAAAAATATTTTTAGAAAATTAAAAGTTTTAAAAACTAAATTATTTATTTTTTAATTTTTAAATAATATTATAAAATGTTTTTATTTAAATAAAAAATAAAATAAAGTCCAGTAATATCTTGTAAACAACAGATCTGTAAATTTATTTTTTTAAACTAAAAAATATTTTTTTCTAATTGTAAAAAGTTAAAAATTACAAAAATATCCAAAAAATAAAATAATTAAAATTTTAAAATTTTAAAATTAATTTATTCTTAATTTGTGAACAAGTGCAGCAAAAAAAGTCAACTGTCTGGGTGTAGCATTATCCGGTGAATAAAAAGATAAAATATATTCTTAAAAAAATAAACAATTTTAAAAAGCTAAAATTTTTATTTTGAATTTTTAAATTATATTATTAAATCTTTTGTAATTTTAAAACTAAAAAAATATTTTTTCTAATTGTAAAAAATTAAAAATTTCAAAAATATCCAACAAATAAAAAAATTAAAATTTTTTAATATTTTAAATTAATTTTTTCTTAATTTGTGAACAAGTGCAGTAAAAAAAGTCAACTGTCTAGGTCTAGCATTATCCGGTGAATAAAAAATAAAAAATATTTTTAAAAAATTAAAAGTTTTAAAAACTAAATTATTTATTTTTTAATTTTTAAACTAAAAAAATATTTTTTTCTAATTATAAAAAATTAAAAATTTAAAAAAATAAAAAATAAAAAAATTTATATTTTTTAAATTTTTAAATTAATTTATTCTTAATTTGTGAACAAGTGCAGCAAAAAAAGTCAATTGTCTAGGTGTAGCATTATCCGGTGAATAAAAAGATAAAATATATTTTTAAAAAATAAAAAATTTTAAAAAACTAAATTTTTTTTGAATTTTTAAATTATATTATTAAATATTTTTTATTTAAATAAGAAAAATAAAATAAAGTCCAGCAATATCTAGTAAAAACAGAGTTGTAAATTTATTTTTTTTTTAATTTTTAAACTAAAAAAATATTTTTCTTTAATTGTAAAAAATTAAAAAATTCCAAAAATATCCAAAAAATAAAAAATTAAAATTTATATTTTTAAATTAATTTATCATTAATTTGTGAACAAGTGCAGCAAAAAAGTCAACTGTCTAGGTGTAGCATTATCCGGTGAATAAAAAATAAAAATTATTTTAAAAAATTAATAGTTTAAAAAATAATTTTTATTTTTAATTCTTAAATTATTTATTAAATGTTTTTATTTAAATAGAAAAATAAATAAAGTCCAGCAATATCTAGTAAAACAGATCTGTAAATTTATATTTTTTAATTTTTAAATAAAAAAATATTTTTTCTAATTGTAAAAAATTAAAAATTTCAAAAATATCCAAAATAAAAAATTAAAATTTTTAATTTTTAAATTAATTTATTCTTAATTTGCGAACAAGTGCAGTAAAAAAGTCAACTGTCTGGTGTAGCATTATCCGGTGAATAAAAAATAAAAATATTTTTAAAAAAATTAAAAGTTTTAAAAAACTAAATTATTTATTTTTAATTTTTAAATAATATTATTAAATGTTTTTATTTAAATAAAAAATAAAATAAAGTCCAATAATATCTAGTAAACAACAGATCTGTAAATTTATTTTTTTAAACTAAAAAATATTTTTTTCTAATTGTAAAAATTAAAAATTACAAAAATATCCAAAAAATAAAAAATTAAAATTTTAAATTTAAATTAATTTATTCTTAATTTGTGAACAAGTGAAGCAAAAAAAGTCAACTGTCTGGGTGTAGCATTATCCGGTGAATAAAAAGATAAAATATATTTTAAAAAAATAAACAATTTTAAAAAACTAAAATTTTTATTTTGAATTTTTAAATTATATTATTAAATCTTTTTATTTAAATAAGAAAAATAAAATAAAGTCCAGTAATATCTAGTAAACAACAGATCTGTAATTTATTTTTTTAAACTAAAAAAATATTTTTTAATTGTAAAAATTAAAAAATTCAAAAATTCCAAAAAATAAAAAATAAAATTTTAAATTTTAAAATTAATTTATCTTAATTTGTGAACAAGTGCAGCAAAAAAGTCAACTGTTGGGTGTAGCATTATCCGGTGAATAAAAAAAAATATTTTTAAAAAATTAAAGTTTTAAAAAATAAATTTTTTATTTTTGAATTTTAAATTATATTATTAAATGTTTTTATTTAAATAAGAAAAATAAATAAGTCCAGCAATATCTAGTAAACAACAGATTTGTAAATTTATTTTTTTTTTAAACTAAAAAAATATTTTTTTCTAATTGTAAAAAATTAAAATTAAAAAATAAAAAAATAAAAAAATTAAAATTTTAAATTTTTAAATTAATTTATTCTTAATTTGTGAACAAGTGCAGCAAAAAAGTCAATGTCTGGGTGTAGCATTATCCGGTGAATAAAAAGATAAAATATATTTTTAAAAAATAAAAATTTTAAAAAACTAAATTTTTTTTTTGAATTTTAAATTATATTATTAAATTTTTTTATTTAAATAAGAAAAATAAAATAAAGTCCAGCAATATCTAGTAAAAACAGATTTGTAAATTTATTTTTTTAATTTTAAACAAAAAAATATTTTTCTTTAATTGTAAAAAATTAAAAAATTCCAAAAATATCCAAAAAATAAAAAATTAAAATTTTATATTTTTAAATTAATTTATCTTAATTTGTGAACAGTGCAGCAAAAAAGTCAACTGTCTAGGTGTAGCATTATCCGGTGAATAAAAAATAAAAATTATTTTAAAAGAATTAATAGTCTTAAAAAATAAATTTTTTTTTTAAATTCTTAAATTATATTATTAAATGTTTTTTATTTAAATATGAAAAATAAAGTAAAGTCCAGCAATATCTAGTAAATAGCAGATCTGTAAATTTATAATTTTTTAATTTTAAACTAAAAAAATATTTTTTCTAATTGTAAAAATTAAAAATTTCAAAAATATCCAAAAATAAAAAAATTAAAATTTTTAAATTTTAAATTAATTTTTCTTAATTTGCGAACAAGTGCAGTAAAAAAAGTCAACTGTCTGGGTGTAGCATTATCCGGTGAATAAAAAATAAAAATATTTTTAAAAAAATTAAAAGTTTTAAAAACTAAATTATTTATTTTTGAATTTTTAAATATATTATTAAATGTTTTTATTTAAATAAGAAAAATAAAATAAAGTCCAGAATATCTAGTAAACAACAGATTTGTAAATTTATTTTTTTAAACTAAAAAATATTTTTTTCTAATTGTAAAAAATTAAAAATTAAAAATATCCAAAAAATAAAAAATTAAAATTTTAAATTTTTAAATTAATTTATTTTAATTTGTGAACAAGTGCAGAAAAAAAGTCAACTGTTGGGTGTAGCATTATCCGGTGAATAAAAAGATAAAATATATTTTTAAAAAATAAACAATTTTAAAAAACTAAATTTTTATTTTTGAATTTTTAAATTATATTATTAAATGTTTTTATTTAAATAAGAAAAATAAAATAAAGTCCAGCAATATCTAGTAAAAACAGATCTGTAAATTTAATTTTTTTAAATAAAAAAATATTTTTTTAATTGTAAAAAATTAAAAAATTCAAAAATTCCAAAAAAAAAAAATTAAAATTTAAATTTTAAAATTAGTTTATTCTTAATTTGTGAACAAGTGCAGCAAAAAAGTCAACTGTCTGGGTGTAGCATTATCCGGTGAATAAAAAAAAATTATTTTAAAAAATTAAAAGTTTTAAAAAATAAATTTTTATTTTTGAATTTTAAATTATATTATTAAATTTTTTATTTAAATAAGAAAAATAAATAAAGTCCAGCAATATCTAGTAAACAACAGATTTGTAAATTTTTTTTTTTAATTTTAAACTAAAAAAATTTTTTTCTAATTGTAAAAAATTAAAAATTCAAAAAATAAAAATAAAAAATTAAAATTTTAAATTTTTAAATTAATTTATTCTTAATTTGTGAACAAGTGCAGCAAAAAAAGTCAACTGTCTGGGTGTAGCATTATCCGGTGAATAAAAAATAAAATATATTTTTAAAAAATAAAAATTTTAAAAAACTAAATTTTTTTTTTGAATTTTTAAATTATATTATTAAATTTTTTTATTTAAATAAGAAAAATAAAATAAAGTCCAGCAATATCTAGTAAACAACAGATTGTAAATTTATTTTTTTAATTTTAAACAAAAAAATATTTTTCTTTAATTGTAAAAAATTAAAAAATTCCAAAAATATCCAAAAAAAAAAATTAAAATTTTAATTTTTAAATTAATTTATCTTAATTTGTGAACAAGTGCAGCAAAAAAGTCAACTGTCTGGTGTAGCATTATCCGGTGAATAAAAAATAAAATTATTTTAAAAAATTAAAGTTTTAAAAAATAAATTTTTATTTTTAATTTTTAAATTATATTATTAAATGTTTTTATTTAAATAAGAAAAATAAATAAAGTCCAGCAATATCTAGTAAAAACAGATCTGTAAATTTATATTTTTTAATTTTAAACTAAAAAAATATTTTTTCTAATTGTAAAAAATTAAAAATTTCAAAAATATCCAAAAATAAAAAATTAAAATTTTAATTTTTAAATTAATTTATTCTTAATTTGTGAACAAGTGCAGTAAAAAAGTCAACTGTCTGGGTGTAGCATTATCCGGTGAATAAAAAATAAAAATATTTTTAAAAAAATTAAAAGTTTTAAAAAACTAAATTATTTATTTTTAATTTTTAAATTATATTATTAAATGTTTTTATTTAAATAAGAAAAATAAAATAAAGTCCAGCAATATCTAGTAAACAACAGATCTGTAAATTTATTTTTTTAAACTAAAAAATATTTTTTTCTAATTGTAAAAAATTAAAAATTCAAAAATATCCAAAAATAAAAAATTAAAATTTTAAATTTTTAAATTAATTTATTCTTAATTTGTGAACAAGTGCAGCAAAAAAGTCAACTGTCTGGGTGTAGCATTATCCGGTGAATAAAAAGATAAAATATATTTTAAAAAAATAAAAATTTTAAAAAACTAAATTTTTATTTTTGAATTTTTAAATTATATTATTAAATTTTTTATTTAAATAAGAAAAATAAAATAAAGTCCAGCAATATCTAGTAAACAACAGATCTGTAAATTTATTTTTTTTAAACTAAAAAAATATTTTTTTAATTGTAAAAATTAAAAATTCAAAAATTCCAAAAAATAAAAAATTAAAATTTTAAATTTTAAAATTAATTTATCTTAATTTGGAACAAGTGCAGCAAAAAAGTCAACTGTCTGGGTGTAGCATTATCCGGTGAATAAAAAAAAAATATTTTTAAAAAATTAAAAGTTTTAAAAAATAAATTTTTATTTTTGAATTTTTAAATTATATTATTAAATGTTTTTATTTAAATAAGAAAAATAAAATAAGTCCAGCAATATCTAGTAAACAACAGATTTGTAAATTTATTTTTTTTTTAAACTAAAAAAATATTTTTTCTAATTGTAAAAAATTAAAAATTCAAAAAATAAAAAATAAAAAATTAAAATTTTAAATTTTAAATTAATTTATTCTTAATTTGTGAACAAGTGCAGCAAAAAAAGTCAACTGTCTGGGTGTAGCATTATCCGGTGAATAAAAAATAAAAATATTTTTAAAAAATAAAAATTTTAAAAAACTAAATTTTTTTTTTGAATTTTTAAATTATATTATTAAATTTTTTATTTAAATAAGAAAAATAAAATAAAGTCCAGCAATATCTAGTAAAAACAGATTGTAAATTTATTTTTTTAATTTTAAACAAAAAATATTTTTCTTTAATTGTAAAAAATTAAAAATTCAAAAATATCCAAAAATAAAAAATTAAAATTTTAATTTTTAAATTAATTTATCTTAATTTGTGAACAAGTGCAGCAAAAAAGTCAACTGTCTGGTGTAGCATTATCCGGTGAATAAAAAATAAAAATATTTTAAAAAATTAAAGTTTAAAAAATAAATTTTTTTTTTAATTTTAAATTATATTATTAAATGTTTTTATTTAAATAAGAAAATAAATAAAGTCCAGCAATATCTAGTAAAAACAGATCTGTAAATTTATTTTTTTAATTTTAAACTAAAAAAATATTTTTTCTAATTGTAAAAAATTAAAAATTTCAAAAATATCCAAAAATAAAAAATTAAAATTTTAAATTTTTAAATTAATTTATTCTTAATTTGGAACAAGTGCAGTAAAAAAGTCAACTGTCTGGGTGTAGCATTATCCGGTGAATAAAAAATAAAAATATTTTTAAAAAAATTAAAAGTTTTAAAAAACTAAATTATTTATTTTTGAATTTTTAAATTATATTATTAAATGTTTTTATTTAAATAAGAAAAATAAAATAAAGTCCAGCAATATCTAGTAAACAACAGATCTGTAAATTTATTTTTTTTAAACTAAAAAATATTTTTTTCTAATTGTAAAAAATTAAAAATTCAAAAATATCCAAAAAATAAAAAATTAAAATTTTAAATTTTTAAATTAATTTATTCTTAATTTGTGAACAAGTGCAGCAAAAAAAGTCAACTGTCTGGGTGTAGCATTATCCGGTGAATAAAAAGATAAAAATATTTTTAAAAAAATAAAAATTTTAAAAAACTAAATTTTTATTTTGAATTTTTAAATTATATTATTAAATTTTTTTATTTAAATAAGAAAAATAAAATAAAGTCCAGCAATATCTAGTAAACAACAGATCTGTAAATTTATTTTTTTAAACTAAAAAAATATTTTTTTAATTGTAAAAAATTAAAAAATTCAAAAATTCCAAAAAAAAAAAATTAAAATTTTAAATTTTAAAATTAATTTATTCTTAATTTGTGAACAAGTGCAGCAAAAAAGTCAACTGTTGGGTGTAGCATTATCCGGTGAATAAAAAATAAAATATTTTTAAAAAATTAAAATTTTAAAAAATAAATTTTTATTTTTGAATTTTAAATTATATTATTAAATGTTTTTATTTAAATAAGAAAAATAAAATAAAGTCCAGCAATATCTAGTAAACAACAGATTGTAAATTTATTTTTTTATTTTAAACTAAAAAAATATTTTTTCTAATTGTAAAAAATTAAAAATTCAAAAATAAAAAATAAAAAATTAAAATTTTAAATTTTTAAATTAATTTATTCTTAATTTGTGAACAAGTGCAGCAAAAAAAGTCAACTGTCTGGGTGTAGCATTATCCGGTGAATAAAAAATAAAAATATTTTTAAAAAATAAAAATTTTAAAAAACTAAATTTTTTTTTTGAATTTTTAAATTATATTATTAAATTTTTTTATTTAAATAAGAAAAATAAAATAAAGTCCAGCAATATCTAGTAAAAACAGATTGTAAATTTATTTTTTAATTTTAAACTAAAAAAATATTTTTTTTAATTGTAAAAAATTAAAAAATTCAAAAATATCCAAAAAATAAAAAATTAAAATTTTAAATTTTTAAATTAATTTATCTTAATTTGTGAACAAGTGCAGCAAAAAAGTCAACTGTCTGGGTGTAGCATTATCCGGTGAATAAAAAATAAAAATATTTTAAAAAATTAAAAGTTTAAAAAATAAATTTTTTTTTTAATTTTAAATTATATTATTAAATGTTTTTATTTAAATAAGAAAAATAAAATAAAGTCCAGCAATATCTAGTAAAAACAGATCTGTAAATTTATATTTTTTAATTTTAAACTAAAAAAATATTTTTTCTAATTGTAAAAAATTAAAAATTCAAAAATATCCAAAAAAAAAAATTAAAATTTTAAATTTTAAATTAATTTATTCTTAATTTGTGAACAAGTGCAGCAAAAAAAGTCAACTGTCTGGGTGTAGCATTATCCGGTGAATAAAAAATAAAAATATTTTTAAAAAAATTAAAAGTTTTAAAAAACTAAATTATTTATTTTTGAATTTTTAAATTATATTATTAAATGTTTTTATTTAAATAAGAAAAATAAAATAAAGTCCAGCAATATCTAGTAAACAACAGATTTGTAAATTTATTTTTTTAAACTAAAAAAATATTTTTTCTAATTGTAAAAAATTAAAAATTCAAAAATATCCAAAAAATAAAAAATTAAAATTTTAAATTTTTAAATTAATTTATTCTTAATTTGTGAACAAGTGCAGAAAAAAGTCAACTGTCTGGGTGTAGCATTATCCGGTGAATAAAAAATAAAATATATTTTTAAAAAATAAAAATTTTAAAAAACTAAATTTTTATTTTTGAATTTTTAAATTATATTATTAAATGTTTTTTATTTAAATAAGAAAAATAAAATAAAGTCCAGCAATATCTAGTAAACAACAGATCTGTAAATTTATTTTTTTTAAACTAAAAAAATATTTTTTTAATTGTAAAAAATTAAAAAATTCAAAAATTCCAAAAATAAAAAATTAAAATTTTAAATTTTAAATTAATTTATTCTTAATTTGCGAACAAGTGCAGCAAAAAAGTCAACTGTCTGGGTGTAGCATTATCCGGTGAATAAAAAATAAAAATATTTTTAAAAAATTAAAAGTTTTAAAAAACTAAATTTTTATTTTTGAATTTTTAAATTATATTATTAAATGTTTTTATTTAAATAAGAAAAATAAAATAAAGTCCAGCAATATCTAGTAAACAACAGATTTGTAAATTTATTTTTTTTTTTAAACTAAAAAAATATTTTTTCTAATTGTAAAAAATTAAAAATTCAAAAATATCCAAAAAATAAAAAATTAAAATTTTAAATTTTTAAATTAATTTATTCTTAATTTGTGAACAAGTGCAGCAAAAAAGTCAACTGTCTGGGTGTAGCATTATCCGGTGAATAAAAAATAAAATATATTTTTAAAAAATAAAAATTTTAAAAAACTAAATTTTTATTTTTGAATTTTTAAATTATATTATTAAATTTTTTATTTAAATAAGAAAAATAAAATAAAGTCCAGCAATATCTAGTAAAAACAGATTGTAAATTTATTTTTTTAATTTTAAACTAAAAAATATTTTTTTTAATTGTAAAAAATTAAAAATTCCAAAAATATCCAAAAAAAAAAATTAAAATTTTAAATTTTTAAATTAATTTATCTTAATTTGTGAACAAGTGCAGCAAAAAAGTCAACTGTCTGGGTGTAGCATTATCCGGTGAATAAAAAATAAAAATATTTTAAAAAATTAAAGTTTAAAAAATAAATTTTTATTTTTAATTTTAAATTATATTATTAAATGTTTTTATTTAAATAAGAAAAATAAATAAAGTCCAGCAATATCTAGTAAAAACAGATTGTAAATTTATTTTTTTATTTTAAACTAAAAAAATATTTTTTCTAATTGTAAAAAATTAAAAATTCAAAAATATCCAAAAATAAAAAATTAAAATTTTAATATTTTAAATTAATTTATTCTTAATTTGTGAACAAGTGCAGTAAAAAAAGTCAACTGTCTGGGTGTAGCATTATCCGGTGAATAAAAAATAAAAATATTTTTAAAAAATTAAAAGTTTTAAAAAACTAAATTATTTATTTTTGAATTTTTAAATTATATTATTAAATGTTTTTATTTAAATAAGAAAAATAAAATAAAGTCCAGCAATATCTAGTAAACAACAGATTGTAAATTTATTTTTTTTAAACTAAAAAAATATTTTTTCTAATTGTAAAAAATTAAAAATTCAAAAATATCCAAAAATAAAAAATTAAAATTTTAAATTTTAAATTAATTTATTCTTAATTTGTGAACAAGTGCAGCAAAAAAAGTCAACTGTCTGGGTGTAGCATTATCCGGTGAATAAAAAATAAAAATATTTTTAAAAAATAAAATTTTAAAAAACTAAATTTTTATTTTTGAATTTTTAAATTATATTATTAAATGTTTTTATTTAAATAAGAAAAATAAAATAAAGTCCAGCAATATCTAGTAAAAACAGATTGTAAATTTATTTTTTTAAACTAAAAAAATATTTTTTTAATTGTAAAAAATTAAAAAATTCAAAAATATCCAAAAATAAAAAATTAAAATTTTAAATTTTAAATTAATTTATTCTTAATTTGTGAACAAGTGCAGCAAAAAAGTCAACTGTTGGGTGTAGCATTATCCGGTGAATAAAAATAAAATATATTTTAAAAAATAAAAATTTTAAAAAACTAAATTTTTATTTTTGAATTTTTAAATTATATTATTAAATTTTTTATTTAAATAAGAAAAATAAAATAAAGTCCAGCAATATCTAGTAAAAACAATTGTAAATTTATTATTTTTTAATTTTAAACTAAAAAATATTTTTTTTAATTGTAAAAAATTAAAAATTCAAAAATATCCAAAAATAAAAAATTAAAATTTTAAATTTTAAAATTAATTTATTCTTAATTTGTGAACAAGTGCAGCAAAAAAAGTCAATGTCTGGGTGTAGCATTATCCGGTGAATAAAAAATAAAATATTTTTAAAAAATAAAAATTTTAAAAAATAAATTTTTATTTTTAATTTTTAAATTATATTATTAAATTTTTTATTTAAATAAGAAAAATAAAATAAAGTCCAGCAATATCTAGTAAAAACAGATTGTAAATTTATTTTTTTAAACTAAAAAAATATTTTTCTAATTGTAAAAAATTAAAAATTCCAAAAATATCCAAAAAATAAAAAATTAAAATTTTATATTTTTAAATTAATTTATCATTAATTTGTGAACAAGTGCAGCAAAAAAGTCAACTGTCTAGGTGTAGCATTATCCGGTGAATAAAAAATAAAAATATTTTTAAAGAATTAATAGTCTTAAAAAATAAATTTTTGTTTTTAAATTGTTAAATTATATTATTAAATATTTTTTATTTAAATATGAAAAATAAAGTAAAGTCTAGCAATATCTAGTAAATAGCAGATCTGTAAATTTATAATTTTTTATTTTAAACTAAAAAAATATTTTTACTAGTTGTAAAAAATTAAAAATTTCAAAAATATCCAACAAATAAAAAAATTAAAATTTTTAATATTTTAAATTAATTTATTCTTAATTTGCGAACAAGTGCAGTAAAAAAAGTCAACTGTCTGGGTGTAGCATTATCCGGTGAATAAAAAATAAAAATATTTTTAAAAAATTAAGAGTTTTAAAAAACTAAATTATTTATTTTTGAATTTTTAAATAATATTATTAAATGTTTTTATTTAAATAAGAAAAATAAAATAAAGACCAGTAATATCTAGTAAACAACAGATCTGTAAATTTATTTTTTTTAAACTAAAAAAATATTTTTTTCTAATTGTAAAAAATTAAAAATTAAAAAATAAAAAATAAAAGAAAATTATATTTTTAAATTTTTAAATTAATTTATTCTTAATTTGTGAAGACGTGCAGCAAAAAAGTCAACTGTATGGGTGTAGCATTATCCGGTGAATAAAAAGATAAAATATATTTTAAAAAAATAAAAATTTTAAAAAACTAAATTTTTTTTGAATTTTTAAATTATATTATTAAATATTTTTTATTTAAATAAGAAAAATAAAATAAAGTCCAGCAATATCTAGTAAAAACAAATTTCTAAATTTATTATTTTTTAATTTTTAAACTAAAAAAATATTTTTTTAATTGTAAAAAATTAAAAATTCCAAAAATATCCAAAAATAAAAAATTAAAATTTTAAACTTTTAAAATTAATTTATCCTTAATTTGTGAACAAGTGCAGCAAAAAAAAGTCAAGTGTGTGGGTGTACCATTATCCGATGAAGAAAAAAATATATTTTTAAAAAATTAAAAATTAAAAAATTAAATTTTTATTTTTAGTTTTTAAATTATATTATTAAATTTTTTATTTAAATAAGAAAAATAAAATAAAGTCCAGCAATATCTAGTAAAAACAGATTAGTAAATTTATTTTTTTTAATTTTAAACTAAAAAAAATATTTTTCTTTAATTGTTAAAAATTAAAAAATTCCAAAAATATCCAAAAAATAAAAAATTAAAATTTTATATTTTTAAATTAATTTATCATTAATTTGTGAACAAGTGCAGCAAAAAAGTCAACTGTCTAGGTGTAGCATTATCCGGTGAATAAAAAATAAAAATTATTTTTAAAGAATTAATAGTCTTAAAAAAATAAATTTTTGTTTTTAAATTCTTAAATTATATTATTAAATGTTTTTATTTAAATATGAAAAATAAAGTAAAGTCTAGCAATATCTAGTAAATAGCAGATCTGTAAATTTATAATTTTTTAATTTAAACTAAAAAAATATTTTTTCTAGTTGTAAAAAATTAAAAATTTCAAAAATATCCAACAAATAAAAAAATTAAAATTTTTAATATTTTAAATTAATTTATTCTTAATTTGCGAACAAGTGCAGTAAAAAAAAGTCAACTGTCTGGGTGTAGCATTATCCGGTGAATAAAAAATAAAAATATTTTAAAAAAATTAAAAGTTTTAAAAAACTAAATTATTTATTTTTGAATTTTTAAATAATATTATTAAATGTTTTTATTTAAATAAGAAAAATAAAATAAAGTCCAGTAATATCTAGTAAACAACAGATCTGTAAATTTTTTTTTTAAACTAAAAAAATATTTTTTTCTAATTGTAAAAAATTAAAAATTAAAAAAATAAAAAATAAAAAAATTATATTTTTAAATTTTTAAATTAATTTATTCTTAATTTGCGAAGAAGTGCAGCAAAAAAAGTCAGCTGTATGGGTGTAGCATTATCCGGTGAATAAAAAGATAAAATATATTTTTAAAAAAATAAAAAATTTTAAAAAACTAAATTTTTTTTTAATTTTTAAATTATATTATTAAATATTTTTTATTTAAATAAGAAAAATAAAATAAAGTCCAGCAATATCTAGTAAAAACAAATTTCTAAATTTATTATTTTTTAAATTTTTAAACTAAAAAAATATTTTTTTTAATTGTAAAAAATTTAAAAATTACAAAAATATCCAAAAAATAAAAATTAAAATTTTAAACTTTTAAAATTAATTTATCCTTAATTTGTGAACAAGTGCAGCAAAAAAAAAGTCAAGTGTGTGGGTGTACCATTATCCGATGAATAAAAAAATATATTTTTAAAAAATTAAAAATTAAAAAATTAAATTTTTATTTTTAGTTTTTAAATTATATTATTAAATTTTTTATTTAAATAAGAAAAATAAAATAAAGTCCAGCAATATCTAGTAAAAACAGATTAGTAAATTTATTTTTTTAATTTTAAACTAAAAAAATATTTTTCTTTAATTGTAAAAAATTAAAAAATTCCAAAAATATCCAAAAAATAAAAAATTAAAATTTTATATTTTTAAATTAATTTATCATTAATTTGTGAACAAGTGCAGCAAAAAAGTCAACTGTCTAGGTGTAGCATTATCCGGTGAATAAAAAATAAAAATTATTTTTAAAGAATTAATAGTCTTAAAAAATAAATTTTTGTTTTTAAATTGTTAAATTATATTATTAAATGTTTTTTATTTAAATATGAAAAATAAAGTAAAGTCTAGCAATATCTAGTAAATAGCAGATCTGTAAATTTATAATTTTTTATTTTAAACTAAAAAAATATTTTTACTAGTTGTAAAAAATTAAAAATTTCAAAAATATCCAACAAATAAAAAAATTAAAATTTTTTAATATTTTAAATTAATTTATCCTTAATTTGCGAACAAGTGCAGTAAAAAAAGTCAACTGTCTGGGTGTAGCATTATCCGGTGAATAAAAAATAAAAAATATTTTAAAAAAATTAAAAGTTTTAAAAAACTAAATTATTTATTTTTGAATTTTTAAATAATATTATTAAATGTTTTTATTTAAATAAGAAAAATAAAATAAAGTCCAGTAATATCTAGTAAACAACAGATCTGTAAATTTATTTTTTTTAAACTAAAAAAATATTTTTTTCTAATTGTAAAAAATTAAAAATTAAAAAAATAAAAAATAAAAGAAAATTATATTTTTAAATTTTTAAATTAATTTATTCTTAATTTGCGAAGAAGTGCAGCAAAAAAAGTCAGCTGTATGGGTGTAGCATTATCCGGTGAATAAAAAGATAAAATATATTTTTAAAAAAATAAAAAATTTTAAAAAACTAAATTTTTTTTGAATTTTTAAATTATATTATTAAATATTTTTTATTTAAATAAGAAAAATAAAATAAAGTCCAGCAATATCTAGTAAAAACAAATTTCTAAATTTATTATTTTTTAAATTTTTAAACTAAAAAAATATTTTTTTTAATTGTAAAAAATTTAAAAATTCCAAAAATATCCAAAAAATAAAAATTAAAATTTTAAACTTTTAAAATTAATTTATCCTTAATTTGTGAACTAGTGCAGCAAAAAAAAGTCAAGTGTGTGGGTGTACCATTATCCGATGAATAAAAAAATATATTTTTTAAAAAATTAAAAAATTAAATTTTTTATTTTTAGTTTTTAAATTATATTATTAAATTTTTTTATTTAAATAAGAAAAATAAAATAAAGTCCAGCAATATCTAGTAAAAACAGATTAGTAAATTTATTTTTTTAATTTTTAAACTAAAAAAATATTTTTCTTTAATTGTAAAAAATTAAAAAATTCCAAAAATATCCAAAAAATAAAAAATTAAAATTTTATATTTTATAAATTAATTTATCATTAATTTGTGAACAAGTGCAGCAAAAAAGTCAACTGTCTAGGTGTAGCATTATCCGGTGAATAAAAAATAAAAATTATTTTTAAAGAATTAATAGTCTTAAAAAAATAAATTTTTGTTTTTAAATTCTTAAATTATATTATTAAATGTTTTTTATTTAAATATGAAAAATAAAGTAAAGTCTAGCAATATCTAGTAAATAGCAGATCTGTAAATTTATAATTTTTTATTTTTAAACTAAAAAAATATTTTTACTAGTTGTAAAAAATTAAAAATTTCAAAAATATCCAACAAATAAAAAAAATTAAAATTTTTAAGATTTTAAATTAATTTATTCTTAATTTGCGAACAAGTGCAGTAAAAAAAGTCAACTGTCTGGGTGTAGCATTATCCGGTGAATAAAAAATAAAAATATTTTAAAAAAATTAAAAGTTTTAAAAAACTAAATTATTTATTTTTGAATTTTTAAATAATATTATTAAATGTTTTTATTTAAATAAGAAAAATAAAATAAAGTCCAGTAATATCTAGTAAACAACAGATCTGTAAATTTTTTTTTTAAACTAAAAAAATATTTTTTTCTAATTGTAAAAAATTAAAAATTAAAAAAATAAAAATAAAAGAAAATTATATTTTTTAAATTTTTAAATTAATTTATTCTTAATTTGCGAAGAAGTGCAGCAAAAAAAGTCAGCTGAATGGGTGTAGCATTATCCGGTGAATAAAAAGATAAAATATATTTTTAAAAAAATAAAAAATTTTAAAAAACTAAATTTTTTTTTGAATTTTTAAATTATATTATTAAATATTTTTTATTTAAATAAGAAAAATAAAATAAAGTCCAGCAATATCTAGTAAAAACAAATTTCTAAATTTATTATTTTTTAAATTTTTAAACTAAAAAATATTTTTCTTTAATTGTAAAAAATTAGAAAATTCCAAAAATATACAAAAAATAAAAAAATAAATTTTGAATTTTTTAAATTAATTTATCCTTAATTTGTGAACAAGTGCAGCAAAAAAAAGTCAAGTGTGTGGGTGTACCATTATCCGATGAATAAAAAACAAAAAAAATATTTTTTAAAAAATTAAAAAATTTGAAAAATTAAATTTTTAATTTTTTAATTTTTAAATTATATTATTAAATTTTTTTATTTAAATAAGAAAAATAAAATAAAGTCTAGCAATATCTAGTAAAAACAAATTAGTAAATTTATTTTTTTTAATTTTTAAACTAAAAAAATAATTTTCTTTAATTGTAAAAAATTAAAAAATTCCGAAAATATCCAAAAAATAAAAAATTAAAATTTTATATTTTATAAATTAATTTATCATTAATTTGTGAACAAGTGCAGCAAAAAAGTCAACTGCTAGGTGTAGCATTATCCGGTGAATAAAAAAATAAAAATTATTTTTAAGGAATTAATAGTCCTAAAAAAATAAATTTTTACTTTTAAATTCTTAAATTATATTATTAAATGTTTTTATTTAAATATGAAAAATAAAGTAAAATCCAGCAATATCTAGTAAATAGCAAATCTGTAAATTTATAATTTTTTAATTTTTAAACTAAAAAAATATTTTTTATAATTGTAAAAAATTAAAAATTTCAAAAATATCCAGCAAATAAAAAAAATTAAATTTTTTAGTATTTTAAATTAATTTATTCTTAATTTGCGAACAAGTGCAGTAAAAAAAGTCAACTGTCTGGGTGTAGCATTATCCGGTGAATAAAAAATAAAAATATTTTTAAAAAATTAAAAGTTTTAAAAAACTAAATTATTTATTTTTGAATTTTTAAATAATATTATTAAATGTTTTTATTTAAATAAGAAAAATAAAATAAAGTCCAGTAATATCTAGTAAACAACATATCTGTAAATTTATTTTTTAAACTAAAAAAATATTTTTTTCTAATTGTAAAAAATTAAAAAAATATCCAAAAAATAAAAAATTAAAATTTTTAAATTTTTAAATTAATTTATTCTTAATTTGTGAACAAGTGTAGGAAAAAAAGTCAACTGTCTGGCTGTAGCATTATACGGTGAATAAAAAGATAAAATATATTTTTAAAAAAATAAACAATTTTAAAAATCTAAAATTTTTATTTTTGAATTTTTAAATTATATTATTAAATGTTTTTTATTTAAAGAAGAAAAATAAAATAAAGTCCAGCAATATCAAGTAAACAATAGATCTGTAAATTTTATTTTTTTAAAATAAAAAAATATTCTTTTTAATTGTAAAAAATTAAAAAATTACAAAAATATCCAAAAAATAAAAAAATTAAAATTTTAAACTTTTAAAATTAATTTATCCTTAATTTGCAAACAAGTATAGCAAAAAAGTCAACTGTCTAGGTGCAGCATTATCTGGTAAATAAAAAACAAAAATTATTTTTAAAAAAATTAAAAGTTTTAAAAAATAAATTTTTATTTTGAATTCTTAAATTATATTATTAAATGTTTTTATTTAAATAAGAAACATAAAATAAAGTCCAGAAATATCTAATAAACAACAGATTTGTAAATTTATTATTATTTTAATTTTTAAACTAAAAAAATATTTTTTTCTAATTGTAAAAAATTAAAAATTAAAAAAAATAAAAAATAAAAAAATTTATATTCTTTAAATTTTTAAATTAATTTATTCTTAATTTGCGAAGAAGTGCAGCAAAAAACGTCAGCTGTATGGGTGAAGCATTATCCGGTGAATAAAAAGATAAAATATATTTTTAAAAAAATAAAAAAATTTTAAAAAACTAAGTTTTTTTTTGAATTTTTAAATTATATTATTAAATATTTTTTATTTAAATAAGAAAAATAAAATAAAGTCCAGCAATATCTAGTAAAAACAAATTTCTAAATTTATTATTTTTTTAATTTTTAAACTAAAAAAATATTTTTATTTAATTGTAAAAAATTAGAAAATTCAAAAATATACAAAAAATAAAAAAATAAAATTTTGAATTTTTAAATTAATTTATCCTTAATTTGTGAACAAGTGCAGCAAAAAAAAGTCAAGTGTGTGGGTGTACCATTATCCGATGAATAAAAAATAAAAAATATTTTTTAAAAAATTAAAAATTTAAAAAATTAAATTTTTTATTTTTTAATTTTTAAATTATATTATTAATTTTTTTTATTTAAATAAGAAAAATAAAATAAAGTCCAGCAATATCTAGTAAAAACAGATTTGTAAATTTAATTTTTTTAATTTTTAAACTAAAAAAATATTTTTCTTTAATAGTGAAAAATTAAAAAATTCCAAAAATATCCAAAAAATAAAAAATTAAAATTTTATATTTTATAAATTAATTTATCATTAATTTGTGAACAAGTGCAGCAAAAAAGTCAACTGTCTAGGTGTAGCATTATCCGGTGAATAAAAAAATAAAAATTATTTTTAAAGAATTAATAGTCTTAAAAAATAAATTTTTGTTTTTAAATTCTTAAATTATATTATTAAATGTTTTTTATTTAAATATGAAAAATAAAGTAAAGTCCAGCAATATTTAGTAAATAGCAGATCTGTAAATTTATAATTTTTTAATTTTTAAACTAAAAAAATATTTTTTCTAATTGTAAAAAATTAAAAATTTCAAAAATATCCAACAAATAAAAAAATTAAAATTTTTTAATATTTGAAATTAATTTATTCTTAATTTGAGAACAAGTGCAGTAAAAAAAAGTCAACTGTCTGGGTGTAGCATTATCCGGTGAATAAAAAATAAAAAATATTTTTAAAAAAATTAAAAGTTTTAAAAAACTAAATTATTTATTTTTGAATTTTTAAATAATATTATTAAATGTTTTTATTTAAATAAGAAAAATAAAATAAAGTCCAGTAATATCTAGTAAACAACATATCTGTAAATTTGTTTTTTAAACTAAAAAAATATTTTTTCTAATTGTAAAAAATTAAAAAAATATCCAAAAAATAAAAGAATTAAAATTTTTAAATTTTTAAATTAATTTATTCTTAATTTGTGAACAAGTGTAGGAAAAAAAGTCAACTGTCTGGCTGTAGCATTATACGGTGAATAAAAAGATAAAATATATTTTTAAAAAAATAAACAATTTTAAAAATCTAAAATTTTAATTTTTGAATTTTTAAATTATATTATTAAATGTTTTTTATTTAAAGAAGAAAAATAAAATAAAGTCCAGCAATATCAAGTAAACAATAGATCTGTAAATTTTATTTTTTAGAATAAGAAAAATATTCTTTTTAATTGTAAAAAATTAAAAAATTACAAAAATATCCAAAAAATAAAAAAATTAAAATTTTAAACTTTTAAAATTAATTTATCCTTAATTTGCAAACAAGTATAGCAAAAAAGTCAACTGTCTAGGTGCAGCATTATCTGGTAAATAAAAAACAAAAATTATTTTTAAAAAAATTAAAAGTTTAAAAAAAATAAATTTTTTATTTTGAATTCTTAAATTATATTATTAAATGTTTTTATTTAAATAAGAAACATAAAATAAAGTCCAGAAATATCTAATAAACAACAGATTTGTAAATTTATTATTTTTTTAATTTTTAAACTAAAAAAATATTTTTTTCTAATTGTAAAAAAATAAAAAATAAAAAAATTTATATTCTTTAAATTTTTAAATTAATTTATCCTTAATTTGCGAAGAAGTGCAGCAAAAAAAGTCAGCTGTATGGGTGAAGCATTATCCGGTGAATAAAAAGATAAAATATATTTTTAAAAAAATAAAAAATTTTAAAAAACTAAATTTTTTTTGAATTTTTAAATTATATTATTAAATATTTTTTATTTAAATAAGAAAAATAAAATAAATCCAGCAATATCTAGTAAAACCAAATTTCTAAATTTATTATTTTTTTAATTTTTTAAACTAAAAAAATATTTTTCTTTAATTGTAAAAAATTAGAAAATTCAAAAAATATACAAAAAATAAAAAAATAAAATTTTGAATTTTTTAAATTAATTTATCCTTAATTTGTGAACAAGTGTAGCAAAAAAAAGTCAAGTGTGTGGGTGTACCATTATCCGATGAATAAAAAACAAAAAAATATTTTTTAAAAAATTAAAAAATTTAAAAAATTAAATTTTTTATTTTTTAATTTTTAAATTATATTATTAAATTTTTTTATTTAAATAAGAAAAATAAAATAAAGTCCAGCAATATCTAGTAAAAACAGATTTGTAAATTTATTTTTTTTAATTTTTAACTAAAAAAATATTTTTCTTTAATAGTGAAAAATTAAAAAATTCCAAAAATATCCAAAAAATAAAAAATTAAAATTTTATATTTTATAAATTAATTTATCATTAATTTGTGAACAAGTGCAGCAAAAAAGTCAACTGTCTAGGTGTAGCATTATCCGGTGAATAATTTGCTTAGTAGTTTTACGGAGAGCTTTTGGGTGTTGAGTGAATTTTAATTTCTAAGTCTCGGGGAAGGAGAATTGAATTCCCTTCCTCTCAATTTTATTGCTTTCAATTTCAATTACAATTGTCTTGGATCTTTGGTTGGAGAATTGAAGGAATTCTGTTTCAATCTCATCCTAAGATCTCTCTGTTTCATTTTACTGCATAATTGAATTTCCGTTTCTGTTATTTGCTTCTTCTTCTACTTTCTTTGCAATTTACAATTCCTCATTTACTTTGCAATTGTTTTTGTTGGATCTAGGAAGGCGTTGAGATCTAGACTTGGTTATCTAGTCTCTTGGGCCCTGAGATCTGAATTCTAATTTTACATTCCCTGTTTAATGCTTTTCAATCTCATTTACATTTCTGTTCTAAGATCCGATTCAATCCAAGTTATCTTCTATTTCTCCGTTTGTTGCAATTTTACTTTTCCTTGTTTAATTTCTGCAATCCCACATCCCTGACCCATTTACAATTCAAGTCATTTACATTCCTTGCACTTTAAGTTTCTGCAATTTACATTACTTGTTCTTTAAGATTCAGCGATTTAATTCTTGCTCTCTTTAATTTCATGCAATCTACACATTCCCATTACTTTCAGTGCAATTTAAATTCTGCAAATCACAAATCACTCAACCAAATCTTGATTCGCTTGACTAAATCAACCACTAAACTAAAATTGCTCAATCCTTCAATCCCTGTGGGATCGACCTCACTCCCGTGAGTTTTTATTACTTGATGCGACCCGGTGCACTTGCCGGTTAGATTTGTGTGTTTTGGGAGAAATTCATTTTTCCGCAAAAATACTCATCAAGTTTTTGGCACCGTTGTCGGGGATTGATTAGATTGACAATGATTAAGTGAAGTGGAGATCTAGATCAAGTATTTTCTTTGTTTTTGTTCTCTGTTTTAAATTGATAGCAAGGTGTTTGAGTTATTGCCTCACTAAGAAATTCTTTCTCTGTGACATGAATTTCAAATTTCATTGATGTTTACAAAATACAAATGGAGTTCAACTCATCTTATGGTCAAACAAAATTTTATGGGATATCACCCACCATCACCAATATCTAATTATGGCTGGGAATATCACCAAGAGAATACACGTTCTAAGCACTCCAATCCATGGAGATTTGCTTCACAAACACAAGATGAGCAAGAAAACCATGTGGGATATTTCCCTCCACCACAAAATGATGCAAGACATAATTCCAATGGTGGCTGGGAAAGGAATTCTAATGCTCCATATGATATTCATCCAAAGATATCATCACTTGACCATGCTTCAACAAAAAGCCCCTTTCAAAACTTACCACTCACACAAACTTCCTATAACCAAAGAATCTCAAAGCTTGAGTCCATGCTCAAAAGATTTGCAGAGGAGAACGAGAAGTACCAGAAAGAACAAGAGAACTCCCTCAAAAATATGGAAGTGCAGTTAGGCCAATTGTCGAATGCATGGAAGGAGAAAATGGAAAAACAAAAACAAAAGGTCCCTGTGTCAAGTGAAATTTCAATGGAGGATGAGGAGAAGGAGGCAATTGAACCTGAAGCTGCATGTCCACAGAAGCCACTTAAGATAAAGGAACATGAAAACTCACAACCTCCACAAATCCCCCTGGACCAAAACGCCTCAACATTTGAATCCATGATTGAAAGGTATGAAGAGGAGATGAAGAAAGCTTGGGAAGATCAGCAAACCTCCTCCATGAAAGAGCTATTAAAGCAAATGTTGGGTGTAAAAGAGGAAGTGGAAGAACAAGCTAGTGAGGAGGACAATCAAGAACGTCCAAACTCAAGGGAAACAGAAAGGCACATAAAGGAAGAGCTCACTGAACCACCAATTCAAAAGACTTTTGATGAAGAAAACACTCCAAAAATCACACAGCAACCAAATCTTGAATCCAAAGAAGTGAAGGCAACTAGCAAGAACACCAATTCTGTCCCTAATCCAGCAAGCAAGATCAATCAAGCCAATTGCAAAAGGAAGCTTGATGAGGAAAGGCCAAGACAAGGGACACTAGCTGAATCTTTCCCTCCTTTGAGGTCATTCCTCTTAACAAACTGGAAGAAGAAGAAGAAAGTAAAGAACAACATGTCAAGCTAATGACACTAAAAGAGCACTTGTTGGGAGGTAACCCAACCGTAGGTATAATTTCTCTTCTCTGCTTTGTTTTCTTTCTTAGCTTTGTTTAAATTCAATAAATTAGCATATGGTTACATTCTAAGTTTGGTGTTGCCATGCAACACATTGTTTTCAATCTTTTTGGATGATTGCATCAAATCAAAAAAAAAATGAAAGTAACACACCAAGATTCTAAGTTTGGTGTGCCACCTATTTTTCTATGTAAATCATTCAGCAACATCACTTATCTGCATAACCATAATGTCTTTGCAGTGTTAATTTTCTTTTGGTTTGATATTTTGTTATTCTGTTTACTTTAGTTAAGTCTTTATTTTTAATGCTTTCATTTTAGTTTGCTTATTTACTGTGTTTATTGATACATTACCAATAGAGCTTTATTAATGACAGATTCTTGGCTTGGTGATTGTACTTAATAAATAACAGTTTCATTTGCTTGGTTCTAGTTCAAATAAATTGACATAGGATTGCATTCTAAGTTTGGTGTTGCTATGCAACACAATTTGCTTCAAATCTTTACTGAATACTTGCATTGATTCCAAGTGAAAGTGTCACACTAAGTTTGGTGTGCCACTTATCTTTTATGCAATGTATTGTGCACACCTTCTTATCTATGCAATCAAAATGTCTCTGTCCCTTGTGCCTTGATTATTATCTTTAATTTTGCTTGCTTAGAACACATGTACTACTAACTTTTCATTGTGTAAGACATTCATGATCCATCTTAGACCCATAGCCACGGTTCTAATAGTTGCTTGAGGATGAGCAAGCGTTCTGAGTTTGGTATGGGAAGGAGGAAAATGACAATAATAGAGAAGATGAACTACAAGGTTGTAAAGTTCCGTTTCCTCTCATTTGTTTCAAGCACTATAAACTGCATGATTGTCTTTACCTTCTTTGTATGCATGTGTGTATGAAAAGGCATAGCTTGATTTCTAAATGGCAACATGGTGCTATGTCATTATGATTACCAACTTGAGTTTTGTGAATTCAAAAGCAACAAAGTATCATGATCATAAACAAACAAGGCATTAAAGAAGATTTTAGCATGTGCATAAAAGTATTGGAAAGCTAGTATGTTTGATTGTTGCTTAATTGCATTGGATTTTATTTAATTGAAGTTTTCATCTAGGACATTCTGTGAAATCTTTTGAAAATCATGAAAACCTTGAAGAAGCAAATACAACTAAAGCAAGAAAAGAAAAGGGAAAGAATGAGAAAGTTGAAGGCTTTGAGTACCAATGGCAATTTATTTGCTAAGTACTTGTGGTGTTTATGTATCAAGCCAAATGCTTGAAAACAAAACACTTAGAAGTCAAGGCTAGGCTCAAAGTGCAAAAGCACTCCCTCAAAGCTCAAGGCTCTGAGCATCAATGATTAGAGAGTCAAGAAAAGAAAAGAAAAATAAGCTTAATGAAGTCCTCTAATCAAATGCTTGTGGTGCTTATGTATCAAGTGGTAATACTTGAAAACAAAGCATTTAGAGGTCGTAGCTTTGTTATCAACTCATGGGGCAAAGCACCCAAAAGGAGAAGCTAATAAGAAAATCAAAAGCTTGTTTCAAGGAATAAATATAAAAGAAAGATTTCATAAATTGAGCTAGATGGAAGCATCAATCATTTACATTTCTTTTGTGATTGTAGCATGCTTAGAAAACTAGCTTACCATGAACATTGAGTTGCTACCCTTCTTGCCTTGGATTGTCAATCTTTATTGCATGATTCTTTTCTTGCTTGGGGACAAGCAAGGTTTAAGTTTGGTGTTGTGATGACATGTCACCATGTCATGTTTTTCTATGCTTTTTCCTTTGTTTTTAATAGGTTTTATGCACTTTCTTGAGCCATAAGCAAGCCAATTGGGTAGATTTTCATGCTTCCTTTGATTTAATCAACCATGTATGAATTCATGCCATTTCATGAGGTTTTATGCTATATTTGATACATATTGTGAAAGAATGAATATCTCATGATTTTAAGCATAGCTTTGATGTGTTTGGTTGATTAATGATAGGTGAAGAAAGCTTGGAGAAAGGTTGAAGCAAGAAGGAATGGCTAGGAGTAAAGAGAGGACAATGGAATAAGTAAAATTGAACCAGGAAGCAAAAAGCTGGACCTAAAGTTAGCCTCAAACTTTTGCACAAACTTTTGGGTGAAAAGTTAGCCCCAACGTTAGACCCCTAACTTTTGGGCTAACGTTGGAACTTGAAAATCACTCCCTGGACACCAAAAGTTTGCGCCAACGTTAGACCCCTAACTTTTGGGCTAACGTTGGCACATGAAAATACCCCTGACCACCAAAAGTTTGCGCCAACGTTAGACCCCTAACCTTTGGGCTAACGTTGGCACATGGGAAATAGAAAAGGGGGAGCAAAAGTTTGCGCCAACGTTAGACCCCTAATCTTTTGGGCTAACGTTGGCGCCATAAGTGCACAAGGTAAAGCCAACGTTGGAGCAAAAGTTAGACCCCTAACTTTGGCACCAACGTTGGTATCAGCAGATTATGGTAGCTGATATGAAAAGTTGGAGCAAAGGTTAGACCCCTAACTTTTGCTCAAACTTTTACTCCAACTTTTGCAAAACTCCAACCCGGTTCAATTGGTTCACTTTGGTTCCTCCCCAAACTCCAAGAGCAATCAATCAAGGCCTCTTTCAACCCAATTCCACCAAGAGCAAAGGCCCAACCCAAGGCTTGAAGATCATTTGAAGAAAGTGTATAAATAGGATAGAATTCAAGTTATTCGGGGAGCTCTTCTTTTTAGTTTTCCTTTTAGTTTTGCTTAGTAGTTTTACGGAGAGCTTTTGGGTGTTGAGTGAATTTTAATTTCTAAGTCTCAGGGAAGGAGAATTGAATTCCCTTCCTCTCAGTTTTATTGCTTTCAATTTCAATTACAATTGTCTTGGATCTTTGGTTGGAGAATTGAAGGAATTCTGTTTCAATCTCATCCTAAGATCTCTCTGTTTCATTTTACTGCATAATTGAATTTCCGTTTCTGTTATTTGCTTCTTCTTCTACTTTCTTTGCAATTTACAATTCCTCATTTACTTTGCAATTGTTTTTGTTGGATCTAGGAAGGCGTTGAGATCTAGACTTGGTTATCTAGTCTCTTGGGCCTTGAGATCTGAATTCTAATTTTACATTCCCTGTTTAATTCTTTTCAATCTCATTTACATTTCTATTCTAAGATCCGAGTCAATCCAAGTTATCTTCTATTTCTCCGTTTGTTGCAATTTTACTTTTCCTTGTTTAATTTCTGCAATCCCACATCCCTGACCCATTTACAATTCAAGTCATTTACATTCCTTGCACTTTAAGTTTCTGCAATTTACATTACTTGTTCTTTAAGATTCAGCGATTTAATTCTTGCTCTCTTTAATTTCATGCAATCTACACTTTCCCTTTACTTTCAGTGCAATTTAAATTCTGCAAATCACAAATCACTCAACCAAATCTTGATTAGCTTGACTAAATCAACCACTAAACTAAAATTGCTCAATCCTTCAATCCCTGTGGGATCGACCTCACTCCCGTGAGTTTTTATTACTTGATGCGACCCGGTGCACTTGCCGGTTAGATTTGTGTGTTTTGGGAGAAATTCATTTTTCCGCAAAAATACTCATCAACCACCACCACAAAATGATTCATATCATTATCCTCATGGTGGATGGAAGTATCACCAAAGAATGGAAGAGCATCCACCATCACGTCCCAGTTTCTCATTTGAAAGTTCTTCATCACTTGATTATGATTACTCTCAACCTTCATCTCTTGAACTAACAGATTGGGATTACCTTCAAGCCATTGAAATACATAGAAAACTCATGGAAAGATACACACAACCCCAATCCTGGACAGAAATCGTATTCAAGAAGATGAATGAGTTCTCAGAGCAAACAAGGAGGAACTTAGAACCATCCAACAGTGAGGATGAAGACAAATTTCTGAAGGATAAAGTGGAAGAGCAAGATAAGGAGGCTACTGCATCAAGTGAACTTTCAATGAAGAATGAGGTGGTTGAAAATGAAACTGCACTTGAGATGAAAAGGGAACATGAACATTCACAACCCTCACAAACTTCCCTTGAATCTGTGATCGAAAAATATGAAGAGGAGATGAAGAAATCTTGGGAAGAACAACAAACCTCCTCCATAAAAGGACTATTAAGTCAAATGTTGGGTGCAAGGGAGGAAGTGGAGGAGCAAGAAAGTGAGGAAGTCATTCCAAACTCAAGTGAAGCAGAGAAGTATATAGAGGAAAAGCTCATGGAGCCACCAATTCAAAAGGCTCTGGATGAATACAAAACTCCAATAATCACACAGCAACCAAGTCTTGAATTCAAGGAAGTGATGACAATTAACAAAAGCACCGAGAAAAGGATTGTGACCAAGCTACCAAGGACAACATTCAAGAGGAGGTCAACCACAAGCAATCCAACCCCTGGACCAATAGCAAGCAAGCTCAATCAAGCCATGTACAAAAGAAAGCTTGCTGAGAGGAAGCCAAGACAGGGGACACTAGCTGAAACTTCTCCCCTCTTGGAGTCATTCCTCTTAACAAACTGGAAGAAGAGGAAGAAAGTGAGGAACAACATGTCAAGCTAATGACACTAAAAGAGCACTTGTTGGGAGGTAACCCAACCGTAGGTAACATTTCTTCTCCGCTTTGTTTTCTTTCTGTGGTTTGTTTAAATTTAATAATTTGGCATATGGTTACATTCTAAGTTTGGTGTTGCCCTGCAACAAACTGTTTTCCATCTTCATGGATGATTGCATCAATTTTACATGGAAGTGTCACATTAAGAATCTAAGTTTGGTGTGCCACTTAATTTTTTTTTATGCAAATCATCCAGCAACACCACTTGTTTACATAATCATAATGCTGCTGCAGTGTTATTGTTTTTAGTTAGACAATTTTAGTTTTCTTGATTGTTTTAGTCATTTCCTTGTTTTTAATGCTTTCTTTTATTAACTGTGTTTGTTAATACATCATCCAAACATCCTTACTCATGACAGATTCTTCACTTGGTGAGTGTATTTAACAAATAACAGTTTCACTTGCTTAGTTTTAATTCAAATAAATTGACATATGATTGCATTCTAAGTTTGGTGTTGCTATGCAACAAAATTTGGTTCAAATACTTACAAGATACTTGCATCAATTTCAAGAGAAAATGTCACACTAAGTTTTGTGTGCCATTTATATTTTTATGCAATGTATCATGCACACCAACTTATATCTGCAATCACTATGTCTCTGTCTCTTGTGCCTTGATTTTTATCATAAATTTTGCTTGCTCAAAACACATGTACTGCTAACATTTCATTGTGTAAGACATTCATGATCTATCTTAGCCCTTGATGAGCGAAAAACGATTCGACACAAAACTCACCGGCAAGTGTACCGGGTCGCATCAAGTAATAATAACTCACATGAGTGAGGTCGATCCCACAGGGATTGAAGGATTGAGCAATTTTAGTTTAGTGGTTGAATTAGTCAAGCAAAAAAGTGTTGATTGTGTGAATTTGTGTTGACAGAATTTAAATTGCAGAAAATGTAAAGGGGAATGGGTGATTTGCAGAAATTAAAGAGAACTGAAAGTAAAAGAGCTGAATCTTAAAGTGCAAGTAATGTAAATTGCAGAAACTTAAATTGCAAGAAATGTAAATGACTTGAAAATTAAAAGGGGAATGGGATTGGATCTGCAGGAATCACACAAGGAAATTAAAATGGAAACTAGTAGATCTCAGGACCCAAGAGACTAGATAACCAATTCTAGATCTCAATGCCTTCCTAGATCCAAACTCACAAAGCAATTAACAAGAAATTAAAGAGGAAGCAGTAAAGGAATTGGGATTCAACTCAATTATGCAGCAGAGAAATCAAAGAGATCTTAAATGGAGATTGAGACAGAAATTCCTCAATTCTTCACACTCAAGACTCAATTAAAGCTTTGTAGAAAAGAAAACAAGAAATCCCAGAGGAAGAGAATTCAATTCTCCTCCCAGAAACTCTCTCAATTATCAAGTACTCTCTCTCTCTCAAAAGTTCCTTCGCAAAAATCACAAATCAAAAAGCTCTCTAAAACTTTAAATTCTAAACTATTTATACACTTTCTTCTAATGATCTTCAAGCCTTGAATTGGGCCTTGGCCTTGATGGAATTGGGTTGCTAGTGGCCTCTGTTGATTGCTCTAGGTGCTGGGAAGAATCCACTTGTGAACCGGCCATGCAAGTTTCACGTTTGAGCCAACGTTTGAGGCCAAACGTTGACTCAAACGTTGCTGAGTGAATGATAAAGCAGAGGCCAAAGTTGCTGTCATCCACATTTAGCTCAACGTTTGAGGTCAAACGTGAGCTCAAACGTGGATCCCCCATGCATTCTTTTTAGCCAACGTTTGGCCCAACGTTTGAGGTCAAACGTTGGCGCAAACGTGGCTCAATTATCTCATCAATCAGGGGTGCTCTTCCATGCTCTTATTTGCCAAAATGTCGCCAACGTTTGACCCAACGTTTGAGGTCAAACGTTGGCTCAAACGTCATTGCCAAAAGCTCATTCTGCCTCCTCTTAGGTGCCAACGTTTGCCTCAACGTTTGAGGTCAAACGTTGGCGCAAACTTCATCTTTCCAGGGGCACCATTTTCATTCATTGTGGCGCCAACGTTTGCCTCAACGTTTGAGGTCAAACGTTGGCTCCAACGTTGGCAACAAAAGCTTCTTCTTCGGCCAACGTTTGCCTCAACGTTTGAGGTCAAACGTTGGCCCCAACGTTGCTTCCCAGGGGCTTCTTCTTCAGCCTCTTGCACCCTCCTTCCAAGCTTTATTTCACCTATCATCAATCAATCAAAATCATCAAAGCTATGCTTCAAATCATGAGAATATTTCTATTCCAAAATATATGACAATTATAACACAATATCTCATGAAAAGGCATCATTTTATACATGATTGATTGAGTCAAAGATAACATGAATTTCAACCCCATTGGCTTACTTATGGCTTAAGAAAGTGCATAAAACTAAATGAAAACAAAGAAAAAAGACTAGTAAAACTAGGCTAAGATGACTTGTCATCACAACACCAAACTTAAAACTTGCTTGTCCCCAAGCAAGAAGAGAATTATTGAGATGAAAGAGTGAAAGAAGAAGAGGAAGTTAATGTTAGTAAAGGATTATTGGTAGCTCATGGGGTTTTATGCAGACATGTGACTACTCACTTCTTATTGACTTATAGGCCTAGAAGTTTCCCTCTAAGCATCAAGCAACACATTGCTATGACCTCTCATTATTCTTTTGTCCTTGTTTACTAAAAAAAATTCTTTATAAGCTTTAATTCAGTGTCATGTGTAGCAAGCTTCTTTTCTTTACTTGTGCTTGACACATTATTCACTTTAGACACTTAGCTTACATTCCTTCTTAGAGCATTGATGCCCAGCACCTCTTTGGGTCACTAAATGCCTTGTAGTTAGGTTGCTCTTGATGGTGGACTTTCAGTTGATAATCCCGGGTTAGTTAACCCAAGTTACCAAGTGTTAATGCACTCCAAAGAACTTAATAATCCAAGCAGATCCTAGTACAAAAACACCACAGGCATATGCTCTAAAGTTCAAGCTATTGGTGTCTAGCTTATTTCTTATTTCTTTTGTTCTTGTTGCTGCCATTTTGGCTTTTCTCATTTCATCTTTCTTTTCTTTTTAGCCAAGGACTTTTTATTTATTTGAGATTCATAGACAATGCTACTTTTTAACTTAAAAAGGAAAACATTCTATTCCTGTTGTTCACTAAAAATGAGTCACAACACACTCACACATACATACCTCCACTTACTCTGATTTGACTCTTAGCTAACAATTAACCATATTGCTTCCTTTTTCAAACATTTCTTTTATTGAATTGAAAAGGCTTAGGGACAGAACAAGCATTAATTAAGTGAAAGCAAACAAACAAGCACACACTTAGACTAGCTTACTTATTTGTATTTAAAGAACATATCAGCAAGACATATTAGAACTCCTGAATTAAAGCATTTCTCAATGGCAAGAGTTAAGTGTAAATACAACCTGTTGGATTGCAGCCACTTGTGAGTACTAATGCACAATGTCTTCAAACGGTGGCTAATTGCCTGCATACTCATCAAAGTTGCTTACTTCTCAAGCCCTTAAGTAACTGGTTAGTATGCAGAGATTGGTTATGGCCTCTTGAACTTACTTTGGTGTGTGAACACCAAACTTAGTACTTTGCCACTGTTTCCCATGCATCAGATTAACTATATATGGAATCCTTTTTGTCTTTGCTAAAAGTATTGAAACTAAAGACTAAAAAAATAGTAATGGCTGGATAGTTTATCTGATTGCTCGGAGCTAGAAAATCTTTATGCAGGGAGTTAGAAATGTGTTTTTAAATGAGATTTTTGGTGGGACACCAAATTTAAAACCTTTCATTCTTACTTAAATCGCTTTGGTGTGCAACACCAAACTTAACTCCTTGCAATACATATAAAACTACTCAACCTTTCTATTGAAACAGTTAGGAAAGAAAACTACCTCAGGTTGGGTTGCCTCCCAACAAGCGCTCTTTTAATGTCACTAGCTTGACATTCTTCATTTTTCTTTTGTTTCAGGGAGGTTGTAAGCTTTGAACCTCCTTTTCCTTGTCCCAATGTCCTCCTAAGTACAGCTTTGCTCTGTGACCATTTGCTGTGAATTGACTCTTTGTTACTTCATCAAGCAATTCAATACTCCTATAAGGGAAAACCTTAGTTACCAAATATGGACCAGTCCACTTGGATTTAAGTTTGCCAGGAAATATCTTGATCCTGGAGTTGTACAAAAGTACTTGCTGCCCAGGTTTGAATTATTTCTTCATGACCTTCTTGTCATGCCACCTCTTGGCTTTTTCCTTGTATATTTTGGCGCTTTCATATGCTTCTAATCTAAATTCATCCAGCTCATTTAACTGCAACAACATTTTCTCACCTGCTGCTTCAGAGTCAAGGTTTAGGAGTTTAGTAGCCCAAAAAGCTTTGTGTTCAAGCTCCACAGGTAGGTGACATGATTTGCCATATAGTAGCTGAAAAGGTGACTTCCCAATGGGAGTTTTGAAAGCTGTCCTGTACGCCCAGAGTGCATCCTCTAGCTTCCGAGCCCAATCTTTTCTTGAACTTCCTACTGTTTTTTCTAAGATCTTCTTCAGTTCCCGATTTGCTAATTCAGCCTGTCCATTGGTCTGGGGGTGATATGGCGTAGCTACTTTATGGATCACTCCATATTTATGGAGCAGCTTCTCCATTTGTTTGTTGCAAAAATGACTACCACCGTCACTCACAAGACCCTTGGGAACTCCATATCTAGTGAAAATGTGCTTCTTAAGGAATTGAAGGACAATCTGTGCATCACATGTGGTTGTGGCTATAGCTTCCACCCACTTTGAGACGTATTCTACTGCCACTAAAATATATCTGAAAGAATAGGAAGGGGGAAAGGGTCCCATGAAATCAATTCCCCATAAATCAAATAATTCCACTTCCAGGACGAAGTTTTGAGGCATCTCATTCCTTCTCGTCAAGCCTCCTGTTCTCTGGCATTCGTTGCACTGATGGACAAATTCTCTAGCATCTTTGAAGATGGTTGGCCAATAGAACCCACTCTGTAATATCTTTGCAGCTGTTCTTTCTGGACCAAAATGTCCACCATAGGCAGACCCATGACAATGCCACAGTATATTTCTTGTTTCACTCTCAGGAACACATCGCTTAATTACTCCATCAGAACATCTCTTGAACAGGAAGGGTTCATCCCACAAGAACTTCTTTGCTTCACTGATTAACCTCTTCACTTGTTGCTTAGATAATTCTTGAGGTATCTTCTTTCCTACTTTGTAGTTTGCTATGTCAGCAAACCAAGGTGCATGTTGGATCTGTAGCAGATGTTCGTCTGGGAAGTTTTCATTCACTGGCTGTGAGGTTTCTTGAATTGTTTCTTGTGTTAATCTTGATAGATGATCGGCAACTTTGTTTTCAGTGCCCTTCCTGTCTTTTATTTCAATATCAAATTCTTGTAAGAGTAATATCCACCTGATAAGTCTTGGTTTAGCATCCTGTTTTGACATTAAATACTTAATGGCAGCATGATCAGTATAAACCACAATTTTGGATCCTATCAAGTATGATCTAAACTTATCAAATGCATACACTACAGCTAACAATTCTTTTTCTGTTGTGGTGTAATTTTTTTGGGCCTCATTCAAAACTTTACTTGCATAATATATAACATGATGCAAGTTTCCCTTATTTTGTCCAAGCACAGCACCAATTGCAATGTTACTTGCATCACACATGAGTTCAAAAGGTAATTCCCAATCTGGGGGCGTGATAATTGGTGCTGTGGTGAGTCTGTTTTTTAAAGTTTCAAAAGAATGCTGGCAATTTTCATCAAAAACAAAAGGAACATCAACCATAAGCAGATTACTCAAAGGTTTAGCTATTTTAGAAAAATCTTTGATAAATCTTCTATAAAATCCTGCATGCCCTAAGAAACTTCTAACAGATTTCACATTGGTTGGTGGGGGAAGCTTTTCTATGATTTCTACTTTTGCTTTATCAACTTCTATCCCTTTTCTTGAAACTTTGTGACCAAGAACAATCCCTTCTCGTACCATGAAATGGCACTTTTCCCAATTCAAAACCAAATTAGTTTCTTGGCATCGTTTCAAGACTAGAGTTAGATGTTGCAAACAATCATAGAAGTTGTCACCAAAAACAGAAAAGTCATCCATGAAAACTTCTAAGAACTTTTCGACCATATCTGAAAAAATTGCAAGCATACACCTTTGAAAAGTGGCTGGGGCATTGCATAGCCCGAATGGCATTCTTCTATAGGCAAAAACTCCAAATGGGCATGTAAAAGAGGTCTTTTCCTGGTCTTTTAGATCCACCACTATCTGATTATATCCGGAGTAGCCATCAAGGAAACAATAGTAGGCATGGCCGGCTAATCTCTCAAGCATCTGATCAATAAAGGGAAGAGGGAAATGGTCTTTACGGGTGGCATCATTTAGCCTTCTGTAGTCAATGCACATCCTCCATCCTGTCACAGTTCTTGTGGGAATAAGTTCATTCTTCTCATTAACGATGACCGTCATCCCACCCTTCTTTGGTACTACTTGGACTGGACTTATCCATGAGCTGTCAGAGATGGGATAGATTATCCCTGCATTCCACAACTTCACTACTTCTTTTTGGATGACTTCTTTCATAGTGGGGTTTAACCTTCTCTGGGGTTGAATCACTGGTTTGGAGTTGTCCTCCAGGAGGATTTTATGCATGCACACTGTTGGGCTAATGCCCTTCAGATCATCAATAGTCCATCCTAGTGCATCCTTGTGGGCTTTGAGTACATCAATAAGTTCTTCTTCTTCCCTTTTTGTTAGGGATGAATTGATGATCACAGGGAAACTCTCTGATGTGCCAAGGAATGCATATTTGAGATGGGTGGGTAATGGCTTCAGTTCTTGTTTTTGTACTTCTTCTTTCTTATCTGATTTTGCCTTTTGGTCAGTAGAGATCTCAGCTGCCTGTTCCTTGGTTGTCTCTTGACCACTTTCCTCTTCTTGTTCATGCTGGTTAGCTTCCAACACTTCTTCCACCAAGTTTTCTATCATGTCCACACTTAAGTAGTCTTCTTGTTCGGGGATATGCTGCATTGACTTGAAGACATTTATGACCATTTGCTCATTGTGTACTCTGAAGATCATTTCTCCTTTTTCCACATCAATTATAGCTCTTGCGGTGGCTAAAAATGGTTGTCCCAGGATGATTGAATTGTTTCCTTCCTCTTCAGTGTCCAAAATTACAAAATCTGCGGGGAAAATAAACTCCCCAATCTTTACTAACAGATTTTCCACAATTCCGTTGGGTGTCTTAATTGATCTATCAGCCATGACTAGTGACCATCCTGGTGGGTTTGAGTTCTTCTATAGCAAGCTTCCTCATCATAGACAAGGGCATCAGGTTGATACTGGCTCCAAGATCACAGAGGGCCTTGTCTAGTGTCATGTTGCCTATGGTACAGGCGACTACAAAACTTCCTGGGTCTTTGAGCTTTGGTGGAATCCCTTTTTGAAGTACCGCGCTACATTCTTCAGTGAGGAGTATAGTCTCCTTCTCCAACCAGCTTCTTTTCTTGTTGATGAGTTCCTTCAAGAACTTGGCATATAAGGGCATCTGTTCCAATGCCTCAGCCAGGGGAATGTTGATTTCCAACTTCTTGAAAGTTTCCAGGAATTTGCGGAAGTGTTGATCTTTGGTTTCTTTGTTGAACCTCTGTGGATATGGCAGTGGAGGGTTGAGGTCCTTCTCCTTTTTCTGTTGTCCTTGAATTGCTTCTTCTTCTTTCTTTTGTGTACTGATTGGCTGGTCTTCTTCTCCTTTGGAGTTCTCTGTGTTCTTGTTTGGCACCATATTTTGATCATTGGCTTCTTCTGCATTTGTTGGCTTTTTGCTGCTCTCCACTTGTTTCCTCGTAGTGTCATTGTTGCTTACCAATGTTCTCCCACTCCTTAACTGTATCACCTTACATTCTTCCTTAGGATTTGGGATTGTGTCACTTGGCAGAGAACTTGATGGCCTTTCAGTTGCAAAATGTTTAGAGAGCTGGCCTATTTGTCTTTCCATGTTCTTGATGGAAGCTTCTTGATTTTTGGCCGTCATTTCTTGATGTTTCCACAGCTTGTCTATCAAGGTTTCCAGGTTAGTGATTCTTTGAGATTCAGGGGGTGCTTGTGGTTGGTTGTGAGATATGGGTGGTTGATGATAGGTGTTTTGGTTGATGGATTGGTTATGGGTTGGATAATGGTTGGAGTTGGGGTAGGTGTTTTGTGGTTTTCTGAATGAATTTTGGTTGTTGTTCTGCTGGTTGTTCCTCGGGTTATTTTGTGTTGTGTTTCTTTGCCATGATTGTTGGTTATGGTTATGGTTATCTCCCCATCTAAGGTTGGGGTGGTTCTTCCAGGATGGATTGTAGGTGTCACCATAGACTTCATTTTGGCCGGAGCTTTGGTTGTGCACATATTGAGGTTGTTCCTGCTGCTGATCTTCTTGGTTTTCTTCATTTTGTCCCCATTTGGTTGATGATTGGCTTGTGTTGACTGCTGCAACTTGGAGGCTATCAATCCTCTTGGCCATTTGCTCAAATTATTGTTGAATTTGCTGCTGCATTATTTTGTTTTGAGCTAGAATTGAGTCCACTCCTTCCAACTCTATCACTCCTTTCCTTTGTGATGGTTGGCGTTGCCTTTGGTGAGCAAAGAAATACTGGTTGTTAGCCACCATATCAATGAGATTTTGGGCCTCCTCTGCAGTTTTCATGAGCTACAAAGAGCCTCCAGCTGAGTGATCCAATGCTTCCTGGGATTTCAATGTCAAGCCTTCATAAAAATTCTGCAACCTATCCCATTCATTGAACATTTCAGGAGGACACCTCCTGATTAGAGCCTTGTATCGTTCCCATGCCTCATATAAGGGTTCAGCATCCATTTGTGTGAATGTTTGTACTTCAGTCTTCAATCTAATAACCCTTTGAGGTGGGTAAAATTTGGCAAGGAACTTGCTCACTAAATCATCCCAATTGTCTATACTGTCTCTTGGGAAGGATTCCAACCATTGAGTAGCTTTGTCTCTGAGAGAAAATGGAAATAATAGTAGCTTGTAGATGTCAGGATGCACTCCATTGGTTTTGACAGTGTCACAAATCCTCAAGAAAGTAGACAAGTGTTGATTTGGATCTTCAAGTGGTCCTCCTCCATAAGAACAATTGTTTTGAACTAAGGTGATGAGTTGTGGCTTCAACTCAAAATTATTTGCATGAACGTTAGGAGTGAGTATGCTACTCCCGCAGTTTCTTGCATTGGGGATAGTGTAAGAGGCCAACACCCTTCTTACAGGCTGGGTATTGTTGCTTACTCCCTCTTCACGCACCTCAGCCTCCATGACCTGCAAGAATCACAAACAAACCAAATGAAACATGGACATTCTAATGCTAGAATGTGGTTAGAGGGTTCGGTGACACAATATGTCAAACAGTTAGTGGGTTAGTCAAAAATAAAGAAAAAGTGCTTGATCTAAACTACCACCTCACTTAATCGTTGTCAATCTATTCAATCCCCGGCAACGGCGCCAAAAACTTGATGAGCGAAAAACGATTCGACACAAAACTCACCGGCAAGTGTACCGGGTCGCATCAAGTAATAATAACTCACATGAGTGAGGTCGATCCCACAGGGATTGAAGGATTGAGCAATTTTAGTTTAGTGGTTGAATTAGTCAAGCAAACAAGTGTTGATTGTGTGAATTTGTGTTGACAGAATTTAAATTGCAGAAAATGTAAAGGGGAATGGGTGATTTGCAGAAATTAAAGAGAACTGAAAGTAAAAGAGCTGAATCTTAAAGTGCAAGTAATGTAAATTGCAGAAACTTAAATTGCAAGAAATGTAAATGACTTGAAAATTAAAAGGGGAATGGGATTGGATCTGCAGGAATCACACAAGGAAATTAAAATGGAAACTAGTAGATCTCAGGACCCAAGAGACTAGATAACCAATTCTAGATCTCAATGCCTTCCTAGATCCAAACTCACAAAGCAATTAACAAGAAATTAAAGAGGAAGCAGTAAAGGAATTGGGATTCAACTCAATTATGCAGCAGAGAAATCAAAGAGATCTTAAATGGAGATTGAGACAGAAATTCCTCAATTCTTCACACTCAAGACTCAATTAAAGCTTTGTAGAAAAGAAAACAAGAAATCCCAGAGGAAGAGAATTCAATTCTCCTCCCAGAAACTCTCTCAATTATCAAGTACTCTCTCTCTCAAAAGTTCCTTCGCAAAAATCACAAATCAAAAAGCTCTCTAAAACTTTAAATTCTAAACTATTTATACACTTTCTTCTAATGATCTTCAAGCCTTGAATTGGGCCTTGGCCTTGATGGAATTGGGTTGCTAGTGGCCTCTGTTGATTGCTCTAGGTGCTGGGAAGAAATCCACTTGTGAACCGGCCATGCAAGTTTCACGTTTGAGCCAACGTTTGAGGCCAAACGTTGACTCAAACGTTGCTGAGTGAATGATGAAGCAGAGGCCAAAGTTGCTGTCATCCACGTTTGGCTCAACGTTTGAGGTCAAACGTGAGCTCAAACGTGGATCCCCCATGCATTCTTTTTAGCCAACGTTTGGCCCAACGTTTGAGGTCAAACGTTGGCGCAAACGTGGCTCAATTATCTCATCAATCAGGGGTGCTCTTCCATGCTCTTATTTGCCAAAATGTCGCCAACGTTTGAGGTCAAACGTTGGCTCAAACGTCGTTGCCAAAAGCTCATTCTGCCTCCTCTTAGGTGCCAACGTTTGCTTCAACGTTTGAGGTCAAACGTTGGCGCAAACTTCATCTTTCCAGGGGCACCATTTTCATTCATTGTGGCGCCAACGTTTGCCTCAACGTTTGAGGTCAAACGTTGGCAACAAAAGCTTCTTCTTTGGCCAACGTTTGCCTCAACGTTTGAGGTCAAATGTTGGCCCCAACGTTGCTTCCCAGGGGCTTCTTCTTCAGCCTCTTGCACCCTCCTTCCAAGCTTTGTTTCACCTATCATCAATCAATCAAAATCATCAAAGCTATGCTTCAAATCATGAGAATATTTCTATTCCAAAATATATGACAATTATAACACAATATCTCATGAAAAGGCATCATTTTATACATGATTGATTGAGTCAAAGATAACATGAATTTCAACCCCATTGGCTTACTTATGGCTTAAGAAAGTGCATAAAACTAAATGAAAACAAAGAAAAAAGACTAGTAAAACTAGGCTAAGATGACTTGTCATCAGCCCTATAGCCATTGTTCTAATTGATGCTTGAGGATGAGCAAGCATTCTGAGTTTGGCAAGGGAAAGAAGAAGAATAGAGGAAAAAGGACAACAATAATGAAGATGAACTACAAGGTTGTAGAGCTCCTTTTCTTCTCATTTGTTTCCAGCACTTAAATTTCATGATTGTCTTCATCTTTTCTGTTTACATGTGTGTATGAATAAGCATAGCTTGAATTTTGATTTATAATATGTTGCTGTGGCATTATAACTACCAACGTGAGCTTTGTGAATTCAAAAGCAATGAAGCATCATGATCATAAACAAACAAGGCATTAAAGAAGAATTTAGCATGTGCATACAAGTATTGGAAAGCTAGTATGTTTGATTGTTGCTCAATTGCATTAGATTTTATTTAATTGAAGTTTCATCTAGTACATTTTGTGAAATCTTTTGAAATCATGAAAACCTTGAAGAAGCAAATATAATTAAAGCAAGAAAAGAAAAAGGGAAGGAATGAAAAAGCTGAAGGCTCTGAGTACCAATGGCAATTTATTTGCTAAGTGCTTGTGGTGTTTATGTATCAAGCCAAATGCTTGAAAACAAAACACTTAGAAGTCAAGGCTAGGCTCAAGTGCAAAAGCACTCCCTCAAAGCTCAAGGTTCTGAGCATCAATGATTAGAGAGTCAAAGAAAAGAAAAAAATGAGCTTAATGAAGTCCTCTAATTCAAATGCTTGTGGTGCTTATGTATCAAGTGGTAATACTTGAAAACAAAGCATTTAGAAGTCGTAGCTTTGTTATTTACTCATGGGGCAAAGCACCCAAAAGGAGAAGCTAACAAAAAAAAAATCAAAAGCTTGTTTCAAGGAAGAATTATAAGAAAAAGATTTCATAAAATAAGCTAGATAGAAGCATCAATCATTTACATCTCTTTTGTAATTGTAGCATGCATAGAAAACTAGCTTGCCATGAACATTGAGTTGCTATTCTTCTTACCTTGGATTGTCAATCTTTATTGCATGATTCTTTTCTTGCTTGGGGACAAGCAAGGTTTAAGTTTGGTGTTGTGATGACATGTCATCATATACCTATTTTTCTATGCTTTTTCATACAAGAAATTGATGAATTGTGCTTAAATATTGAATGCTTTTGTACTTAAATGATATATTTTCTTGATATTTTAATTTTATAAATCTTGTAGGAAATAAGAAGAAAAAGAAGCAAAGAAGCACAAAAAAAGAGGAAAAAAGAGCTTTGGAGCACACTTTGAAGTTGGAGCACACTTTGGAGGCTTAGGCCACGCTTTTAAAAGTGTGGCCCATGACCAAATTAATGAAGAATAGGCAAACAGCACACACTGCCCTGCTCTTGCCAAGGGCAGGGCAGAATCGTGATGCAAAGTGAGGTTGGAAGCAAGAATTTCGCTAAGGTAAAATCTGGGCGCTCACAGCATGACCATGCCTCCTTCAAAGGGCTATAACTTGAGCTACAGACGTCCAATTGATGTGCTTCCAGTTGCGTTGGAAAGCTGACATTCAGAGCTTTCCAACGATATATAGCAATCCATATTTGGCGTACAATTGAGGCAGTAACGAAAGGCATCTTTAAGGGGCAAAAATAAGCAAAAATAAACCAAGGAAAAGAAGTAGCGTGTGCATCCACCAAGTCTCGAACGCGGAGCTTCATTTTTGGAAACACTGCCCTGCCCTTCGCGAGGGCAGGGCAGCATTTTGTTGTGGCACGGCCAGAGCACCAACCTGGCGCACCAAAGCAACATTCGGTAGCACCAGCAGCGCGCCCAGCCACCAATCTGGCGCACCAAACTTTTCTGCCCTGCCCTCCGCGAGGGCAGGGCAGCATCCTGCAGCGCACATCAACGCACCACGCACGCACCAAGGCGCAAGCAACATTTTCTGCCCTGCCCTCCACAAGGGCAGGGCAGCCTCCTGGGAGCAACATGGGCCAAAATTCAACCAAAATTTCATTTAAATGCAATTCCTCTCCAAATTGAATCAAGGCCAACCAAACCCATTTCTCCTCAAATCCAAAGCAAGCAAAGCCCACATCATCACTCAAAGGCACATGGATCAATTAAATTAGAATTTTCATTTTTGTAATTTGTTTTAATTTCATTTTCATTTTATTTTGTAAAGCCTATATAAGGCATCATTTCCATCTTTGTAAGGAGGCTAGCTCCACTAGGGAGTATTAGGATTTGAGAGCTCTCTCTCTTAGTTTTCATGGCTGTTTTGGAATTTTGGATTGGGAAGGAAAGAATTCTGTTTCATTCCTGATTTGAGATTCATCTTGTTCTCTTACTGCATAACTCAATTTTCATTTGCTGTTTTAAATCTTCTTCTTCTGCAATCTGTTCTTTTAATTTTCTGCAACTTCTCTCTTGTTGGATCAAGGAAGGACTTGAGATCTAGACTTGTTTTCTAGTCTCTTCCACTCCTGAGATCTTCAACATCCTTTTAAATTGCTGCAAATTAAGCATCGCTTTCTATTTTTAATTCTTCAAGCATTTTTACTTTTCTGTTTGAAATTTGCTGCATCCCATTTCATATTCTAGCTCTTTGCTTGAATGCTCTTTACTTTTTCTTGTTGAATTTTAAATTTCCTGCACCCAATCCCCTTTACATTTAATGCAATTTACTTTTCGTGCAATTTAAGTTTCAGCTATTTTACTTTCTTGCACTTTAAGTTTTATGCAATTTTACTTTCTGCAACTTTAAATTTCCTGTCATTTACAATTCTGTTGGCTACATTTCATCCAATATCCCTTCAATGTTAGCTTGACTAAACTAATCACCCACTAAAGTTGCTTGATCCATCAATCCCTGTGGGATCGACCTCACTCTTATGAGTTATTATTACTTGATGCGACCCGGTACACTTGCCGGTTGGATTTGTGTGTTGGAAATTTGTTTTTCCACAAAAACACCATCAAGCATTATCTGGTAAATAAAAAACAAAAATTATTTTTAAAAAAATTAAAAGTTTAAAAAAAATAAATTTTTTATTTTGAATTCTTAAATTATATTATTAAATATTTTTATTTAAATAAGAAACATAAAATAAAGTCCAGAAATATCTAATAAATAACAAATTTGTAAATTTATTATTTTTTTAATTTTTAAACTAAAAAAATATTTTTTTCTAATTGTAAAAAATTAAAAATTTAAAAAAAATAAAAAATAAAAAATTTATATTCTTTAAATTTTTAAATTAATTTATTCTTAATTTGCGAAGAAGTGCAGCAAAAAATTTACAGATCTGTATTTTATTAGATATTGCTAGGCATTATTTTATTTTTCTTATTTGAATAAAAAACATTAAGTAATATAATTTAAAAATTCAAAAATAAAAAATTTAGTTTTTTAAAATTTTTATTTCTGAAAAAAAAATTTTATTTTTTATTCACCGGATAATGCTACACTCAGACAGTTGACTTTTTTTGCTGCACTTGTTCACAAATTAAGAATAAATTTACAGATCTGTTGTTTATTAGATCTTGCTAGACTTTATTTTAATTTAATTATTTAAATAAAAAACATTTAATAATATAATTTAAAAATTCAAAGTTAGTTTTTTAAAATTTTTTATTTTTTTAAAAATATTTTTTATTTTTTTATTCACAGGATAATGCTACACTCTGACAATTGACTTTTTTGCTGCACTTGTTTACAAATTAAGAATAAATTAATTTAAAAATTTTAATTTTTTATTTTTTGGATATTTTTGAAATTTTTTTTACAACTAGAAAAAAATTTTTTAGTTTAAAATCTAAAAAAATAATAAAGTTACAAATCTGTTGTTTACTAGATATTACTAGTCTTTATTTTTTATTATTTAATTAAAAAAAATTTAATAATATAATTTAAAAATTAAAAAATAAAAATTTAGTTTTTTAAAATTTTTAATTTTTTTAAAAATTTTTTTATTTTTTTATTCACCAGATAATGCTACACCCAGATTGTTGACTTTTTTTTGCTGCACTTGTTCTCAAATTAAGAATAAATTAATTTAAAAAATTTAAAATTTTAATTTTTTTATTTTTGGATATTTTATATTTTTTTACAATTAGAAAAAATATTTTTTATTTTAAAAATTAAAAAAATAATAAATTTACAGGTCTGTTGTTTATTAGATATTGCTAGACTTTATTTTATTTTTCTTATTTAAATTAAAAACATTAAATAATATAATTTAAAAATTCAAAAATAAAAAATTTAGCTTTTTAAAATTTTTAATTTTTTAAAAATATTTTTTATTTTTTTATTAATCGGATAATGCTATACCTAAACAGTTGACTTTTTTTGCTGCTCTTGTTTACAAATTAAGAATAAATTAATTTAAAAAATTTAATATTTTAATATTTTTTATTTTTTTGATATTTTTGGAATTTTTTATTTTTTTACAATTAGAAAAAGATATTTTTTTAGTTTAAAAATTTAAAAAATAATAAATTTACAGATCTATTGTTTATTTGATGTTGTTAGACTTTATTTTAATTTTATTATTTAAATAAAAAACATTTAATAATATAATTTAAAAATTCAAAATTCAAAAATTTAGTTTTTTAAAATTTTTATTTCTTAAAAAAATATTTTTTATTTTTTATTCACCGGATAATGCTACACTGAGACAGTTGACTTTTTTTGCTGCACTTATTCACAAATTAAGAATAAATTAATTTAAAAAATTTAATATTTTAATTTTTTATTTTTTTGATATTTTTGTAATTTTTTATTTTTTTACAATTAGAAAAAAGATATTTTTATTTAAAAATTAAAAAAATAATAAATTTACAGATCTGTATTTTATTAGATATTGCTAGGCATTATTTTATTTTTCTAATTTAAATAAAAAACATTAAGTAATATAATTTAAAAATTCAAAAATAAAAAATTTAGTTTTTTAAAATTTTTATTTCATAAAAAAATATTTTTTATTTTTTATTCACCGGATAATGCTACACTCAGACAGTTGACTTTTTTTGCTGCACTTGTTCACAAATTAAGAATAAATTAATTTAAAAAAATTAATTTTTAATATTTTTGTATATTTTTGGAATTTTTTATTTTTTTACAACAAGAAAAAAATTTTTATTTTAAAATTTTAAAAAATAATAAAGTTACAGATCTATTGTTTATTAGATATTGCTGGAATTTATTTTTTTTATTATTTAAATAAAAAAGTTGAATTATATAATTTAAAAATTCAAAAATAAAAAATTTATTTTTTTAAAATTTTTAATTTTTTATAAATATTTTTTATTTTTTTCATCGGATAATGCTACACCCAGACAGTTGACTTTTTTTTGCTGCACTTGTTCACAAATTAAGAATAAATTAATTTAAAACATTTAATATTTTAATTTTTTATTTTTTAGATATTTTTGGAATTTTTTATTTTTCTACAATTAGAAAAAGATATTTTTTAGTTTAAAAATTAAAAAAAATAAATTTACAGATTTGTTGTTTATTAGATATTGCTATATTTTATTTTTATTTTTTTATTCACGGGATAATGCTACACTCTGACAGTTGACTTTTTTGCTACACTTGTTCACAAATTAAGAATAAATTAATTTAAAAAATTAAATTTTTTTATTTTCTTTGGATATTTTTGGAGTTTTTTATTTTTTTTACAACTAGAAAAAAATTTTTAGTTTAAAATTTAAAAAAATAATAAAGTTACAGATTTGTTGTTTATAGATATTGTTGGACTTTATTTTTTTATTATTTAAATAAAAAATAGTTAATAATATAATTTAAAAATTAAAAAATAAAAATTTAGTTTTTTAAAATTTTTAATTTTTGTAAAAATATTTTTTATTTTTTTATTCACCGGATAATGCTACACCCAGACAGTTGAGTTTTTTGCTGCACTTGTTCACAAATTAAGAATAATTTAATTTAAAAAATTTAATATTTTAATATTTTTTATTTTTTGGATATTTTTGGAGTTTTTTAACTTTTTTTAGAATTAGAAAAAGATATTTTTTAGTTTAAAAATTTTAAAAAATAATAAATTTACAAATTTGTTGTTTATTAGATATTGCTAGACTTTATTTTAATTTTATTATTTAAATAAAAACCTTTAATAATATAATTTTAAAATTCAAAAGTAAAAAATTTAGTTTTTTAAAATTTTAAATTTTTTTAAAAATATTTTTTATTTTTTATTCACCGGATAATGTTACACTCAGACAGTTGACCTTTTTTGCTGCACTTGTTCACAAATTAAAAATAAATTAATTTAAAAATATAATTTTATAATTTTTTTGGGTATTTTTGGAATTTTTTATTTTTTACAACTAGAAAAAAGTTTAGTTTAAAATTTAAACATGATAATAAAGTTATAGATCTGTTGTTTACTAGATATTACTGGACTTTATTTTTTTATTATTTAAATAAATATAAGTTAATAATATAATTTAAAAATTCAAAAATAAAAAATTTAGTTTTTTAAAATTTTAATTTTTTTTAAAATATTTTTTATTTTTTTATTCACTGGATAATGCAACACCCACACAGTTGACTTTTTATTGCTACACTAGTTCACAAATTAAGAATAAATTAATTTAAAAAATTTAATATTTTACTATTTTTTATTTTTTGGATATTTTTGTAATTTTTTATTTTTTACAATTAGAAAAAGATATTTTTTTATTTTAAAATTTTAAAAAAATAATAAATTTACAAATCTGTTGTTTATTAGATCTTGCTAGACTTTATTTTAATTTTATTATTTAAATAAAAAACATTTAATAATATAATTTAAAAATTCAAAAATAAAAAATTTAGTTTTTTAAAATTTTTATTTCTTAAAAAAATATTTTTTATTTTTTATTCACCGGATAATGCTACACTTAGACAGTTGACTTTTTTTGCTGCACTTGTTCACAAATTAAGAATAAATTAATTTAAAAAATTTAATATTTTAATATTTTTTATTTTTTTGACATTTTTAGAATTTTTTATTTTTTTACAATTAGAAAAAGATATTTTTATTTAAAAATTAAAAAAATAATAAATTTACAGATCTGTATTTTATTAGATATTGCTAGGCATTATTTTATTTTTCTAATTTAAATAAAAAACATTAAGTAATATAATTTAAAAATTCAAAAATAAAAAATTTAGTTTTTTAAAATTTTTATTTCATAAAAAAATATTTTTTATTTTTTATTCACCGGATAATGCTACACTCAGACAGTTGACTTTTTTTGCTGCACTTGTTCACAAATTAAGAATAAATTAATTTAAAAAAATTAATTTTTAATATTTTTGTATATTTTTGGAATTTTTTATTTTTTTACAACAAGAAAAAATTTTTATTTTAAAATTTTAAAAAATAATAAAGTTACAGATCTATTGTTTATTAGATATTGCTGGAATTTATTTTTTTTATTATTTAAATAAAAAAGTTGAATTATATAATTTAAAAATTCAAAAATAAAAAATTTATTTTTTTAAAATTTTTAATTTTTTATAAATATTTTTTATTTTTTTCATCGGATAATGCTACACCCAGACAGTTGACTTTTTTTTGCTGCACTTGTTCACAAATTAAGAATAAATTAATTTAAAACATTTAATATTTTAATTTTTTATTTTTTAGATATTTTTGGAATTTTTTATTTTTCTACAATTAGAAAAAGATATTTTTTAGTTTAAAAATTAAAAAAAATAAATTTACAGATTTGTTGTTTATTAGATATTGCTATATTTTATTTTTATTTTTTTATTCACGGGATAATGCTACACTCTGACAGTTGACTTTTTTGCTACACTTGTTCACAAATTAAGAATAAATTAATTTAAAAAATTAAATTTTTTTATTTTCTTTGGATATTTTTGGAGTTTTTTATTTTTTTTACAACTAGAAAAAAATTTTTAGTTTAAAATTTAAAAAAATAATAAAGTTACAGATTTGTTGTTTATAGATATTGTTGGACTTTATTTTTTTATTATTTAAATAAAAAATAGTTAATAATATAATTTAAAAATTAAAAAATAAAAATTTAGTTTTTTAAAATTTTTAATTTTTGTAAAAATATTTTTTATTTTTTTATTCACCGGATAATGCTACACCCAGACAGTTGAGTTTTTTGCTGCACTTGTTCACAAATTAAGAATAATTTAATTTAAAAAATTTAATATTTTAATATTTTTTATTTTTTGGATATTTTTGGAGTTTTTTAACTTTTTTTAGAATTAGAAAAAGATATTTTTTAGTTTAAAAATTTTAAAAAATAATAAATTTACAAATTTGTTGTTTATTAGATATTGCTAGACTTTATTTTAATTTTATTATTTAAATAAAAACCTTTAATAATATAATTTTAAAATTCAAAAGTAAAAAATTTAGTTTTTTAAAATTTTAAATTTTTTTAAAAATATTTTTTATTTTTTATTCACCGGATAATGTTACACTCAGACAGTTGACCTTTTTTGCTGCACTTGTTCACAAATTAAAAATAAATTAATTTAAAAATATAATTTTATAATTTTTTTGGGTATTTTTGGAATTTTTTATTTTTTACAACTAGAAAAAAGTTTAGTTTAAAATTTAAACATGATAATAAAGTTATAGATCTGTTGTTTACTAGATATTACTGGACTTTATTTTTTTATTATTTAAATAAATATAAGTTAATAATATAATTTAAAAATTCAAAAATAAAAAATTTAGTTTTTTAAAATTTTAATTTTTTTTAAAATATTTTTTATTTTTTTATTCACTGGATAATGCAACACCCACACAGTTGACTTTTTATTGCTACACTAGTTCACAAATTAAGAATAAATTAATTTAAAAAATTTAATATTTTACTATTTTTTATTTTTTGGATATTTTTGTAATTTTTTATTTTTTACAATTAGAAAAAGATATTTTTTTATTTTAAAATTTTAAAAAAATAATAAATTTACAAATCTGTTGTTTATTAGATCTTGCTAGACTTTATTTTAATTTTATTATTTAAATAAAAAACATTTAATAATATAATTTAAAAATTCAAAAATAAAAAATTTAGTTTTTTAAAATTTTTATTTCTTAAAAAAATATTTTTTATTTTTTATTCACCGGATAATGCTACACTTAGACAGTTGACTTTTTTTGCTGCACTTGTTCACAAATTAAGAATAAATTAATTTAAAAAATTTAATATTTTAATATTTTTTATTTTTTTGACATTTTTAGAATTTTTTATTTTTTTACAATTAGAAAAAGATATTTTTATTTAAAAATTAAAAAAATAATAAATTTACAGATCTGTATTTTATTAGATATTGCTAGGCATTATTTTATTTTTCTAATTTAAATAAAAAACATTAAGTAATATAATTTAAAAATTCAAAAATAAAAAATTTAGTTTTTTAAAATTTTTATTTCATAAAAAAATATTTTTTATTTTTTATTCACCGGATAATGCTACACTCAGACAGTTGACTTTTTTTGCTGCACTTGTTCACAAATTAAGAATAAATTAATTTAAAAAAATTAATTTTTAATATTTTTGTATATTTTTGGAATTTTTTATTTTTTTACAACAAGAAAAAAATTTTTATTTTAAAATTTTAAAAAATAATAAAGTTACAGATCTATTGTTTATTAGATATTGCTGGAATTTATTTTTTTTATTATTTAAATAAAAAAGTTGAATTATATAATTTAAAAATTCAAAAATAAAAAATTTATTTTTTTAAAATTTTTAATTTTTTAAAAATATTTTTTATTTTTTTATTAATCGGATAATGCTATACCTAAACAGTTGACTTTTTTTGCTGCTCTTGTTTACAAATTAAGAATAAATTAATTTAAAAAATTTAATATTTTAATATTTTTTATTTTTTTGATATTTTTGGAATTTTTTATTTTTTTACAATTAGAAAAAGATATTTTTTTAGTTTAAAAATTTAAAAAATAATAAATTTACAGATCTATTGTTTATTTGATGTTGTTAGACTTTATTTTAATTTTATTATTTAAATAAAAAACATTTAATAATATAATTTAAAAATTCAAAATTCAAAAATTTAGTTTTTTAAAATTTTTATTTCTTAAAAAAATATTTTTTATTTTTTATTCACCGGATAATGCTACACTGAGACAGTTGACTTTTTTTGCTGCACTTATTCACAAATTAAGAATAAATTAATTTAAAAAATTTAATATTTTAATTTTTTATTTTTTTGATATTTTTGTAATTTTTTATTTTTTTACAATTAGAAAAAAGATATTTTTATTTAAAAATTAAAAAAATAATAAATTTACAGATCTGTATTTTATTAGATATTGCTAGGCATTATTTTATTTTTCTAATTTAAATAAAAAACATTAAGTAATATAATTTAAAAATTCAAAAATAAAAAATTTAGTTTTTTAAAATTTTTATTTCATAAAAAAATATTTTTTATTTTTTATTCACCGGATAATGCTACACTCAGACAGTTGACTTTTTTTGCTGCACTTGTTCACAAATTAAGAATAAATTAATTTAAAAAAATTAATTTTTAATATTTTTGTATATTTTTGGAATTTTTTATTTTTTTACAACAAGAAAAAAATTTTTATTTTAAAATTTTAAAAAATAATAAAGTTACAGATCTATTGTTTATTAGATATTGCTGGAATTTATTTTTTTTATTATTTAAATAAAAAAGTTGAATTATATAATTTAAAAATTCAAAAATAAAAAATTTATTTTTTTAAAATTTTTAATTTTTTATAAATATTTTTTATTTTTTTCATCGGATAATGCTACACCCAGACAGTTGACTTTTTTTTGCTGCACTTGTTCACAAATTAAGAATAAATTAATTTAAAACATTTAATATTTTAATTTTTTATTTTTTAGATATTTTTGGAATTTTTTATTTTTCTACAATTAGAAAAAGATATTTTTTAGTTTAAAAATTAAAAAAAATAAATTTACAGATTTGTTGTTTATTAGATATTGCTATATTTTATTTTTATTTTTTTATTCACGGGATAATGCTACACTCTGACAGTTGACTTTTTTGCTACACTTGTTCACAAATTAAGAATAAATTAATTTAAAAAATTAAATTTTTTTATTTTCTTTGGATATTTTTGGAGTTTTTTATTTTTTTACAACTAGAAAAAATTTTTAGTTTAAAATTTAAAAAAATAATAAAGTTACAGATTTGTTGTTTATAGATATTGTTGGACTTTATTTTTTTATTATTTAAATAAAAAATAGTTAATAATATAATTTAAAAATTAAAAAATAAAAATTTAGTTTTTTAAAATTTTTAATTTTTGTAAAAATATTTTTTATTTTTTTATTCACCGGATAATGCTACACCCAGACAGTTGAGTTTTTTGCTGCACTTGTTCACAAATTAAGAATAATTTAATTTAAAAAATTTAATATTTTAATATTTTTTATTTTTTGGATATTTTTGGAGTTTTTTAACTTTTTTAGAATTAGAAAAAGATATTTTTTAGTTTAAAAATTTTAAAAAATAATAAATTTACAAATTTGTTGTTTATTAGATATTGCTAGACTTTATTTTAATTTTATTATTTAAATAAAAACCTTTAATAATATAATTTTAAAATTCAAAAGTAAAAAATTTAGTTTTTTAAAATTTTAAATTTTTTTAAAAATATTTTTTATTTTTTATTCACCGGATAATGTTACACTCAGACAGTTGACCTTTTTTGCTGCACTTGTTCACAAATTAAAAATAAATTAATTTAAAAATATAATTTTATAATTTTTTTGGGTATTTTTGGAATTTTTTATTTTTTACAACTAGAAAAAAGTTTAGTTTAAAATTTAAACATGATAATAAAGTTATAGATCTGTTGTTTACTAGATATTACTGGACTTTATTTTTTTATTATTTAAATAAATATAAGTTAATAATATAATTTAAAAATTCAAAAATAAAAAATTTAGTTTTTTAAAATTTTAATTTTTTTTAAAATATTTTTTATTTTTTTATTCACTGGATAATGCAACACCCACACAGTTGACTTTTTATTGCTACACTAGTTCACAAATTAAGAATAAATTAATTTAAAAAATTTAATATTTTACTATTTTTTATTTTTTGGATATTTTTGTAATTTTTTATTTTTTACAATTAGAAAAAGATATTTTTTTATTTTAAAATTTTAAAAAAATAATAAATTTACAAATCTGTTGTTTATTAGATCTTGCTAGACTTTATTTTAATTTTATTATTTAAATAAAAAACATTTAATAATATAATTTAAAAATTCAAAAATAAAAAATTTAGTTTTTTAAAATTTTTATTTCTTAAAAAATATTTTTTATTTTTTATTCACCGGATAATGCTACACTTAGACAGTTGACTTTTTTTGCTGCACTTGTTCACAAATTAAGAATAAATTAATTTAAAAAATTTAATATTTTAATATTTTTTATTTTTTTGACATTTTTAGAATTTTTTATTTTTTTACAATTAGAAAAAGATATTTTTTTGTTTAAAAATTAAAAAATAATAAATTTACAGATCTGTTGTTTATTAGATATTGCTAGGCATTATTTTATTTTTCTTATTTAAATAAAAAACATTAAGTAATATAATTTAAAAATTTTTAAATAAAAAATTTAGTTTTTTAAAATTTTTATTTCTTAAAAAATATTTTTTAATTTTTATTCACCGAATAATGCTACACTCAGACAGTTGACTTTTTTTGCTGCCCTTGTTCACAAATTAAGAATAAATTAATTTAAAAAATTTAATATTTTAATATTTTTTATTTTTTTGATATTTTTGGAATTTTTTATTTTTTTACAATTAGAAAAGATATTTTTTAGTTTAAAAATTTAAAAAGATAATACATTTACAGATTGGTTGTTTATTTGGTATTGCTAGACTTTATTTTAATTTTATTATTTAAATAAAAACATTTAAAAATATAATTTAAAAATTCAAAAATAAAAAATTTTGTTTTTTAAAATTTTTATTTCTTAAAAAAATATTTTTATTTTTTATTCACCGGATAATGCTACACTCAGACAGTTGAATTTTTTTGCTGCACTTCTTCACAAATTAAGAATAAATTAATTTAAAAAATTTAATATTTTAATATTTTTTATTTTTTTGATATTTTTGGAATTTTTTATTTTTTTACAATTAGAAAAGATATTTTTTTAGTTTAAAAATTTAAAAAGATAATAAATTTACAGATTGGTTGTTTATTTGGTATTGCTAGACTTTATTTTAATTTTATTATTTAAATAAAAACATTTAAAAATATAATTTAAAAATTCAAAAATAAAAAATTTTGTTTTTTAAAATTTTTATTTCTTAAAAAAATATTTTTATTTTTTATTCACCGGATAATGCTACACTCAGACAGTTGAATTTTTTTGCTGCACTTCTTCACAAATTAAGAATAAATTAATTTAAAAAATTTAATATTTTAATATTTTTTATTTTTTTGATTTTTTTGGAATTTTTTATTTTTTTACAATTAGAAAAAAGATATTTTTTTGTTTAAAAATTAAAAAATAATAAATTTACAGATCTGTTATTTATTAGATATTGCTAGGCATTATTTTATTTTTCTTATTTAAATAAAAAACATTAAGTAATATAATTTAAAAATTCTAAAATAAAAAATTTAGTTTTTTTAAATTTTTATTTATTAAAAAAATATTTTTTATTTTTTATTCACCGGATAATGCTACACTCAGACAGTTGACTTTTTTTTGCTGCACTTGTTCACAAATTATGAATAAATTAATTTAAAAAATTTAATTTTTAATATTTTTTGTATATTTTTGGAATTTTTTATATTTTTACAACTAGAAAAAATTTTTTTAGCTTAAAATTTAAAAAAATAATAAAGATATAGATCTGTTGTTTATTAGATATTGCTGGAATTTATTTTTTTTATTTTAATAAAAACCATGAATTATATAATTTAAAAATTCAAAAATAGAAAATTTATTGTTTTAAAATTTTTAATTTTTTTAAAAATATTTTTTATTTTTTTTCACCGGATAATGCTACACCCAGACAGTTGATTTTTTTTGCTGCACTTGTTCACAAATTAAGAATAAATTAATTTAAAACATTTAATATTTTAATTTTTTTATTTTTTAGATATTTTTGGAATTTTTTTATTTTTCTACATTTAGAAAAAGATATTTTTTAGTTTAAAAATTTTAAAAAAAATAAATTTACAAATCTGTTGTTTATTAGATATTGCTAGATTTTATTTTAATTTTATTATTTAAATAAAAAACATTAAATAATATAATTTAAAAATTCAAAAATAAAAATTTTAGTTTTTTAAAATTTTTAATTTTTTTAAAAATATTTTTTATTTTTTTATTGAATGGATATTGCTACACTGGATAGTTTACTTCTTTTGCTGCACTTGTTCAGAAATTAAGAATAAATTAATTTAAAAAATTTAATATTTTAATATTTTTTATTTTTTTGATATTTTTGGAATTTTTTATTTTTTTACAATTAGAAAAGATATTTTTTTAGTTTAAAAATTTAAAAAAATAATAAATTTACAGATTGGTTGTTTATTTGATATTGCTAGACTTTATTTTAATTTTATTATTTAAATAAAAACATTTAAAAATATAATTTAAAAATTCAAAAATAAAAAATTTAGTTTTTAAAATTTTTATTTCTTAAAAAAATATTTTTTATTTTTTATTCATCGGATAATGCTACACTCAGACAGTTGACTTTTTTTTGCTGCACTTGTTCACAAATTATGAATAAATTAATTTAAAAAATTTAATTTTTAATATTTTTGTATATTTTTGGAATTTTTTATATTTTTACAACTAGTAAAAAATTTTTTAGCTTAAAATTTAAAAAATTAATAAAGATACAGATCTGTTTTTTATTAGATAGTGCTAGAATTTATTTTTTTTATTTTAATAAAAACCATGAATTATATAATTTAAAAATTCAAAAATAGAAAATTTATTGTTTTAAAATTTTTAATTTTTTTAAAAATATTTTTTATTTTTTTCACCGGATAATGCTACACCCAGACAGTTGACTTTTTTGCTGCACTTGTTCACAAATTAAGAATAAATTAATTTAAAACATTTAATATTTTAATTTTTTTATTTTTTAGTATATTTTTGGAATTTTTTTATTTTTCTACATTTAGAAAAAGATATTTTTTAGTTTAAAAATTAAAAAAAAATAAATTTACAGATCTGTTGTTTATTAGATATTGCTAGATTTTATTTTAATTTTATTATTTAAATAAAAAACATTAAATAATATAATTTAAAAATTCAAAAATAAAAATTTTATTTTTTTAAAATTTTTAATTTTTTTAAAAATATTTTTTATTTTTTTATTCACCGGATAATGCTACACCCAGACAGTTGACTTTTTTGCTGCACTTGTTCACAAATTAAGAATAAATTAATTTAAAAAATTTAATATTTTAATTTTTTTATTTTTGGAGTTTCTTAATTTTTTTACAATTAGAAAAATATATTTTTTAGTTTAAAAAATAATAAATTTACAGATTTGTTGTTTATTAGATATTGCTAGACTTTATTTTAATTTTATTATTTAAATAAAAACCTTTAAGAATATAATTTAAAAATTCAAAAATAAAAAAATTAGTTTTTTAAAATTTTTTATTTTTTTAAAAATATTTTTTATTTTTTATTCACTGGATAATGTTACACTCAGACAGTTGACTTTTTTTGCTGCACTTGTTCACAAATTAAAGATAAATTAATTTAAAAAATTTAATTTTTTAATTTTTTTTGGATATTTTTGGAATTTTTTATTTTGTTACAACTAGAAAAAAGTTTAGTTTAAAATTTAAAAAAGATAATAAAGTTATAGATCTGTTGTTTACTAGATATTACTGGCATTATTTTTTATTATTTAAATAAATATAAGTTAATAATATAATTTAAAAATTCAAAAATAAAAAATTTAGTTTTTTAAAACTTTTAATTTTTTTAAAAATATTTTTATTTTTTTATTCACTGGATAATGCTACACTCAGACAGTTGACTTTTTTTGCTGCACCTGTTCACAAATTAAGAATAAATTAATTTTAAAAATTTAATTTTTTAATTTTGTTTTATATTTTTGGAATTTTTTATTTTTTTACAACTAAAAAAAATTTAGTTTAAAATTAAAAAAATAATAAAGTTATAGATCTGTTGTTTACTAGATATTGCTGGACTTTATTTTTTTATTATTTAAATAAAAAACATTTAATAAGACAATTTAAAAATTCAAAATATAGTTTTTTAAAATTTTTTATTTTTTAAAAATATTTTTTATTTTTTTATTCACCGGATAATGCTACACCTAGATAGTTGACTTTTTTGTTGCATTTGTTCTCAAATTAAGAATAAATTAATTTTAAAAATTTAAAAATAATTTTTTAATTTTTTGGATATTTTTGGAATTTTTTATTTTCTTACAATTAGAAATTTTTTTTAAATTAAAAAATAAAAAAATTTATAGATCTGTTGTCTATTAGATACTGCTAGACTTTATTTTATTTTTCTTATTTAAAAAAAACAGTAAATAATATAATTTAAAAATTCAAAAATAAAAAATATAGTTTTTTAAAATTTTAAATTTTTTAAAAATATTTTTTATTTTTTTATTCATCAGATAATGCTACACCCTAACAGTTGACTTTTTTTGCTGCACTTGTTCACAAATTAAGAATAAATTAATTTAAATATTTTAATATTTTTTTTTTTTGATATTTTTGGAATTTTTTATTTTTTTAAAATTAGAAAAAGATATTTTTTAGTTTAAAAATTTAAAAAAAATAAATTTACAAATCTGTTGTTTATTAGATATTGCTAGACTCTATTTTAATTTTATTATTGTAATAAAAACATTTAATAATATATTGCAATGTATTGTGCACACCTTCTTATCTATGCAATGTATTGTGCACACCTTCTTATCTATGCAATCAAAATGTCTCTGTCTCTTGTGCCTTGATTATTATCTTTAATTTTGCTTGCTTAGAACACATGTACTACTAACTTTTCATTGTGTAAGACATTCATGATCCATCTTAGCCCCATAGCCATTGTTCTAATTGTTGCTTGAGGATGAGCAAGCATTTTGAGTTGGCAAGGGAAAGAGGAAGAATGGGAGGAAAACGACAACAATAGAGAAGATGAACTACAAGGTTGTAAAGTTCCTTTTCCTCTCATTTGTTCCAAGCACTATAAACTGCATGATTGTCTTTACCTTCTCTGTATGCATGTGTGTATGAAAAGGCATAGTTTGATTTCTAAATTGCAACATGGTGCTATGTCGTTATGATTACCAACTTGAGTTTTGTGAATTCAAAAGCAACAAAGTATCATGATCATAAACAAACAAGGCATTAAAGAAGATTTTAGCATGTGCATAAAAGTATTGGAAAGCTAGTATGTTTGATTGTTGCTTAATTGCATTGGATTTTATTTAATTGAAGTTTTCATCTAGGACATCTTGTGAAATCTTTTGAAAATCATGAAAACCTTGAAGAGGCAAATACAGTTGAAGTAAGAAAAGAAAAAGGGAAAGAATGAGAAAGCTGAAGGCTCTGAGTACCAATGGCAATTTATTTGTTAAGTACTTGTGGTGTTTATGTATCAAGCCAAATGCTTGAAAACAAAACACTTAGAAGTCAAGGCTAGGCTCAAAGTGCAAAAGCACTCCCTCAAAGCTCAAGGCTCTGAGCATCAATGATTAGAGAGTCAAGAAAAGAAAAGAAAAATGAGCTTAATGAAGTCCTCTAATCAAATGCTTGTGGTGCTTATGTATCAAGTGGTAATACTTGAAAACAAAGCATTTAGAAGTCGTAGCTTTGTTATCAACTCATGGGGCAAAGCACCCAAAAGGAGAAGCTAATAAGAAAATCAAAAGCTTGCTTCAAGGAAGAAATATAAAAGAAAGATTTCATAAATTGAGCTAGATGGAAGCATCAATCATTTACATTTCTTTTGTGATTGTAGCATGCGTAGAAAACTAGCTTACCATGAACATTGAGTTGCTATTCTTCTTGCCTTGGATTGTCAATCTTTATTGCATGATTCTTTTCTTGCTTGGGGACAAGCAAGGTTTAAGTTTGGTGTTGTGATGACATGTCACCATGTCATTTTTTTCTATGCTTTTTCATACAAGAAATTTATGATTAGTGCTTAAATATTGCATTCTTTGGTGCTTAAATGGTACATTTCTTTGATCTTTTGATTTGATAAACTTTGTAGGAAATAAGAAGAAAAAGAAGCAAAAAGAGCACAAAATAAGCTAAAAAGAAGAAAAGAGGAATTTTGGGCACACTTTGAAGTTGGAGCACACTTTGGAGGCTTAGGCCACGCTTCTAAAAGCGTGACCCATGACCAAATCAAGGAAGAAAAGCGTGGCCGAAAGGAAGAAAAGCGTGGCTCAAAACAAGGAGGAAGAGAGGACAAAAAGTTTTGGGTGAAAAGTTTGCGCCAACGTTAGACCCCTAACTTTTGGGCTAACGTTGGCACAAGAAAATACCCCTGACCACCAAAAGTTTGCGCCAACGTTAGACCCCTAACTTTTGGGCTAACGTTGGCACATGAGAAATACAAAGGGGGAGCAAAAGTTTGCGCCAACGTTAGACCCCTAACTTTTGGGCTAACGTTGGCGCCACACACCACAACAGCTTGAAGGGGTATACTTCCAACAAGAATAACTTGAGCTACAGAGCTCCAAATGAGGTGATTCAAGAAGCATTGGAAAGTAGAAATAAAGAGCTTTCAAGCATATATGGCACTGCATGGTGGACACTAAAATTGAGGGAGAAAACTGCCCCGCAATGTGCATAAACGAACATGGTGGCAAGCTGCAGTGAGGCCAACTGACCTCTGCACCTTCAACGGAGTATAACTCAAGCTGTAGAGCTCCAATTGATGCGCTTCCAATGGCAATGGAAAGTAGACATTCAGAGCTTTCCAACCATATATGATAGTCTATATTGGGCATAAAATTGGCAACATGACAAGAGGACAAAGTTGGCACCATAAATGTACAAAGGGAGGCCAACGTTGGAGCAAAAGTTAGACCCCTAACTTTGGCACCAACGTTGGTATCAGCAGATTATGGTAGCTGATATGAAAAGTTGGAGCAAAAGTTAGACCCCTAACTTTTGCTCAAACTTTTACTCAAGCTTTCATGATTTCAAACCCGGTTCACTTCGGTTCCTCTCCAAACTCCAAGAGCAATCAACCAAGGCCTTTATCAACCCAATTCAATCAAGAGCAAGGGCCCATTATCATCACTCAAAGGCACAAGAGATAGATAAAATAGGAATTTCATTTAATTGTAATTTGTTTTAATTTCAATTTCATTTTCATTTCCATTTTGTAAAGCCTATATAAGGCATCATTTTCATATTGGTGAGGAGGCTGGCTCCACTAGGGAGCACTAGGAGTAGTAGTAGAGAGCTCTCTCTTTAATTTGTTTTTGAGTCTTGGGTTGGAGAATTGAAGGAATTCTGTTTCAATCTCATCCTAAGATCTCTCTGCTTTATTTACTGCACACTTGAATTTCAGTTTCGGTTAATTGCTTCTTCATCTACTCCTTCTGCACTTTACATTTCTCTAATTTCTTTGCAATTGCTCTTGTTGGATCTAGGAAGGCATTGAGATCTAGACTTGGTTATTTAGTCTCTTGGGTCCTGAGATTTGAATTCCAATTTTTCATTCTCTGTTTAATGCTTTTCATGTTTATTTACGTTTCTGTTTTTTTGATCCGATTCAATCAAGTCATATTCCAATCTTCTAATTGTTGCAATTTACTTTTCCTTGTTTAAATTCTGCAAATCCAATTCCCAATTCCCGTTACATTTCATGCAATTTACATTTCTTGCTATTTAAGTTCCTGCCAATTTACATTCTGCAACTTTAAATTCATTGTCCTTTACTTTATGTTGGTTACAATTTCACGCAATTCACATAAATGTTAGCTTGACTAAACTAATCACCCACTAAAGTTGCTTGATCCATCAATCCCTGTGGGATCGACCTCACTCCCGTGAGTTTTTATTACTTGATGCGACCCGGTGCACTTGCCGGTTAGATTTGTGTGTTTTGGGAGAAATTCATTTTTCCACCAAAATACTCATCAAGTTTTTGGCGCCGTTGCCGGGGATTGATTAGATCAACAATGATTAAGTGGGTGAGAAGTCTAGATCAAGCATTTTCTTTATTTTTGTTCTCTGTTCTAAGTTGAAACCAAGGTGTTTGAGTTATTGCCTCACTAAGAAATTCATCTCTGAGATATGAATTTCAATTTTCCTTGGTGTTGTGTTTTACAAAATTCAAATGGAGTTCAACTCATCTTATGATCAAACAAATTTTATGGGATATTACCCACCATCACCAATCTCTAATGGTGGTTGGGAATATCACCAAGAAACTTCAAATTCTGGGCACTCCAATTCATGGAGCTATGCTTCAGAAACACAAGATGAGCAAGAAAATCATATGGGATACCAACCACCACCACAAAATGATTCAAGTCATTATTCTAATGGTGGCTGAGAGTATCACCAAGGAATGAAAGAGCATTCACCCTCACGTCCCAGTTTCTCAATTGACAATTCTTCATCACCTAAATATGCCTCAACACAAACCTCCACGAGCCAAAGACTCTCAAAACTTGAGTCCATGTTTAATAGGATGGTGGAGGAAGGTCAACAATCTTGGAGGGAACTAGAAATCCTTTCTCAGGAGACAGATAAGCAATTGGAGGACACAGATAAACGCTTAGAACTACTAAGCAAGGAAAATAAAGACCAATTGACGGATGTGAAGGATAAAGTGGAAGAGCAAGATAAGGAGGCCACTGCATCAAGTGAACTTTCAATGAAGAATGAGGTGGTTGAACCTGAAACTGCACTCGAGATGACAAGAGAACATGAAGACTCACAGCTCTCACAAACTCCCCTGGACCAAAACGCCTCAACACTTGACTCCATGATTGAAAGGTATGAAGAGGAGATGAAGAAATGTTGGGAAAATCGACAAACCTCCCCCATGATAGAGCTATTAAAACAAATGTTGGGTGCAAAGAAAGGAGTGGAGGAGCATGAAAGTGAGGAAGTCATTCCAGAGAATTCACACTCAAGTGAGGAAGAGTTCATGGAACCACCGATTCAAAAGGCTCTGGATGAATACAAAACTCCAATAATCACACATCAACCAAGACTTGGATTCAAAGAAGTGAAGGCAACTAACAAAAGCACCAATCCTGTCCCTAATCCAGTAAGCAAGATCAATCGAGCCATTTGCAAAAGGAAGCTTGCTGAGGAAAAGCCAAGACAAGGGACAGTAGCTGAAACTTCTCCTCCTTTGAAGTCATTTCTCTTAACAAATTGGAAGAAGAGGAAGAAAGTAAAGAACAGGTAGACAGTAGGTACATTTCTTCTCCTTGCTTTGTTTAAAATTTCAATAAATTGGCATATGATCACATTCTAAGTTTGGTGTTGCACTGCAACAACCCGTTTTCCATCTTCATGGATGATTACATCAATTTTGCATGGAAGTGTCACACTAAGATTCTAAGTTTGGTGTGCCACTTAATTTTCTATGCAAGTCATCCAGCAGCACCACTTGTTTGCATAATCACAATGCCTCTGCAGTTTTATTTTTCTCTTTTTAACACTTTTTCATTCTACTTAGTTATTTTTCTATTTTTTTTAAATGCTTTCCTCTAGTTTGCTTATTAACTGTCTTTGTTAGTACACTACCAAGAGATCCCCATTCATGACAGATTCTTCACTTGGTGATTGTAGATAACAAATAACAGTTTCACATGCTTAGTTTTAATTCAAATAAAGTGACATATGGTTGCATTCTAAGTTTGGTGTTGCTATGCAACAAAATTTGGTTCCAATTCTTACAAAATAATTGCATTAATTCCAAGTGAAAGTGTCACACTAAGTTTGGTGTGCCACTTATCTTTTATGCAATGTATTGTGCACACCTTCTTATCTATGCAATCAAAATGTCTCTGTCTCTTGTGCCTTGATTATTATCTTTAATTTTGCTTGCTTAGAACACATGTACTACTAACTTTTCATTGTGTAAGACATTCATGATCCATCTTAGCCCCATAGCCATTGTTCTAATTGTTGCTTGAGGATGAGCAAGCATTTTGAGTTGGCAAGGGAAAGAGGAAGAATGGGAGGAAAACGACAACAATAGAGAAGATGAACTACAAGGTTGTAAAGTTCCTTTTCCTCTCATTTGTTCCAAGCACTATAAACTGCATGATTGTCTTTACCTTCTCTGTATGCATGTGTGTATGAAAAGGCATAGTTTGATTTCTAAATTGCAACATGGTGCTATGTCGTTATGATTACCAACTTGAGTTTTGTGAATTCAAAAGCAACAAAGTATCATGATCATAAACAAACAAGGCATTAAAGAAGATTTTAGCATGTGCATAAAAGTATTGGAAAGCTAGTATGTTTGATTGTTGCTTAATTGCATTGGATTTTATTTAATTGAAGTTTTCATCTAGGACATCTTGTGAAATCTTTTGAAAATCATGAAAACCTTGAAGAGGCAAATACAGTTGAAGTAAGAAAAGAAAAAGGGAAAGAATGAGAAAGCTGAAGGCTCTGAGTACCAATGGCAATTTATTTGTTAAGTACTTGTGGTGTTTATGTATCAAGCCAAATGCTTGAAAACAAAACACTTAGAAGTCAAGGCTAGGCTCAAAGTGCAAAAGCACTCCCTCAAAGCTCAAGGCTCTGAGCATCAATGATTAGAGAGTCAAGAAAAGAAAAGAAAAATGAGCTTAATGAAGTCCTCTAATCAAATGCTTGTGGTGCTTATGTATCAAGTGGTAATACTTGAAAACAAAGCATTTAGAAGTCGTAGCTTTGTTATCAACTCATGGGGCAAAGCACCCAAAAGGAGAAGCTAATAAGAAAATCAAAAGCTTGCTTCAAGGAAGAAATATAAAAGAAAGATTTCATAAATTGAGCTAGATGGAAGCATCAATCATTTACATTTCTTTTGTGATTGTAGCATGCGTAGAAAACTAGCTTACCATGAACATTGAGTTGCTATTCTTCTTGCCTTGGATTGTCAATCTTTATTGCATGATTCTTTTCTTGCTTGGGGACAAGCAAGGTTTAAGTTTGGTGTTGTGATGACATGTCACCATGTCATGTTTTTCTATGCTTTTTCATACAAGAAATTTATGATTAGTGCTTAAATATTGCATTCTTTGGTGCTTAAATGGTACATTTCTTTGATCTTTTGATTTGATAAACTTTGTAGGAAATAAGAAGAAAAAGAAGCAAAAAGAGCACAAAATAAGCTAAAAAGAAGAAAAGAGGAATTTTGGGCACACTTTGAAGTTGGAGCACACTTTGGAGGCTTAGGCCACGCTTCTAAAAGCGTGACCCATGACCAAATCAAGGAAGAAAAGCGTGGCCGAAAGGAAGAAAAGCGTGGCTCAAAACAAGGAGGAAGAGAGGACAAAAAGTTTTGGGTGAAAAGTTTGCGCCAACGTTAGACCCCTAACTTTTGGGCTAACGTTGGCACAAGAAAATACCCCTGACCACCAAAAGTTTGCGCCAACGTTAGACCCCTAACTTTTGGGCTAACGTTGGCACATGAGAAATACAAAGGGGGAGCAAAAGTTTGCGCCAACGTTAGACCCCTAACTTTTGGGCTAACGTTGGCGCCACACACCACAACAGCTTGAAGGGGTATACTTCCAACAAGAATAACTTGAGCTACAGAGCTCCAAATGAGGTGATTCAAGAAGCATTGGAAAGTAGAAATAAAGAGCTTTCAAGCATATATGGCACTGCATGGTGGACACTAAAATTGAGGGAGAAAACTGCCCCGCAATGTGCATAAACGAACATGGTGGCAAGCTGCAGTGAGGCCAACTGACCTCTGCACCTTCAACGGAGTATAACTCAAGCTGTAGAGCTCCAATTGATGCGCTTCCAATGGCAATGGAAAGTAGACATTCAGAGCTTTCCAACCATATATGATAGTCTATATTGGGCATAAAATTGGCAACATGACAAGAGGACAAAGTTGGCACCATAAATGTACAAAGGGAGGCCAACGTTGGAGCAAAAGTTAGACCCCTAACTTTGGCACCAACGTTGGTATCAGCAGATTATGGTAGCTGATATGAAAAGTTGGAGCAAAAGTTAGACCCCTAACTTTTGCTCAAACTTTTACTCAAGCTTTCATGATTTCAAACCCGGTTCACTTCGGTTCCTCTTCAAACTCCAAGAGCAATCAACCAAGGCCTTTATCAACCCAATTCAATCAAGAGCAAGGGCCCATTATCATCACTCAAAGGCACAAGAGATAGATAAAATAGGAATTTCATTTAATTGTAATTTGTTTTAATTTCAATTTCATTTTTATTTCCATTTTGTAAAGCCTATATAAGGCATCATTTTCATATTGGTGAGGAGGCTGGCTCCACTAGGGAGCACTAGGAGTAGTAGTAGAGAGCTCTCTCTTTAATTTGTTTTTGAGTCTTGGGTTGGAGAATTGAAGGAATTCTGTTTCAATCTCATCCTAAGATCTCTCTGCTTTATTTACTGCACACTTGAATTTCAGTTTCGGTTAATTGCTTCTTCATCTACTCCTTCTGCACTTTACATTTCTCTAATTTCTTTGCAATTGCTCTTGTTGTATCTAGGAAGGCATTGAGATCTAGACTTGGTTATTTAGTCTCTTGGGTCCTGAGATCTGAATTCCAATTTTTCATTCTCTGTTTAATGCTTTTCATGTTTATTTACGTTTCTGTTTTTTTTATCCGATTCAATCAAGTCATATTCCAATCTTCTAATTGTTGCAATTTACTTTTCCTTGTTTAAATTCTGCAAATCCAATTCCCAATTCCCTTTACATTTCATGCAATTTACATTTCTTGCTATTTAAGTTCCTGCCAATTTACATTCTGCAACTTTAAATTCATTGTCCTTTACTTTATGTTGGTTACAATTTCACGCAATTCACATAAATGTTAGCTTGACTAAACTAATCACCCACTAAAGTTGCTTGATCCATCAATCCCTGTGGGATCGACCTCACTCCCGTGAGTTTTTATTACTTGATGCGACCCGGTGCACTTGCCGGTTAGATTTCTGTGTTTTGGGAGAAATTCATTTTTCCACCAAAATACTCATCATATAGATCTGTTGTTTATTAGATATTGCTAGACTTTATTTTATTTTTCTTATTTAAATAAAAAACATTAAAGAATATAATTTAAAAATTCAAAAATAATTTTTTTTTTAATTTTTAATTTTTTTAAAAATATTTTTTATTTTTTTATTCACCGGATAATGCTACACCCAGACAGTTGACTTTTTTGCTGCACTTGTTCACAAATTAAGAATAAATTAATTTAAAAAATTTAATATTTTAATTTTTTTATTTTTGGATATTTTTGGAGTTTCTTAATTTTTTTACAATTAGATTAAGATATTTTTTAGTTTAAAAAATAATAAATTTACAGATTTGTTGTTTATTAGATATTGCTAGACTTTATTTTAATTTTATTATTTAAATAAAAACCTTTAATAATATAATTTAAAAATTCAAAAATAAAAAAATTAGTTTTTTAAAATTTTTTATTTTTTTAAAAATATTTTTTAATTTTTATTCACCGGATAATGTTACACTCAGACAGTTGACTTTTTTTGCTGCACTTGTTCACAAATTAAAAATAAATTAATTTAAAAAATTTAATTTTTTAGTTTTTTTTGGATATTTTTGGAATTTTTTATTTTGTTACAACTAGAAAAAAGTTTAGTTTAAAATTTAAAAAAGATAATAAAGTTATAGATCTGTTGTTTACTAGGTTCTTTAGTAGATATTGTTTGACTTTATTTTATTTTTCATATTTAAATAAAAAATATTAAATAATATAAATTAAAAATCCAAAAACAAAAAATTTTGTTTTTTAAAATTTTTTATTTTTTTAAAATATTTTTTATTTTTTTATTCACCGGATAATGCTACACCCAAATATTTGACTTTTTTTGCTGCACTTGTTCTCAAATTAAGAATAAAATAATTTTAAAAAATTTAAAATTTTAATTTTTTTATTTTTTTGGATATTTTTTGAATTTTTTATTTTTTACAATTAGAAAAAAAATATTATTTTTATTTTAAAATAAAAAAATAATAAATTTACATATTTGTTGTTTATTAGATATTGCTAGAATTTATTTTATTTTTCTTATTTAAATAAAAAACATTAAATAATATAATGTAAAAATTCAAAAATAAAAAATTTAGTTTTTTAAAATTTTTAATTTTTTTAAAAATATTTTTAATTTTTTATTCACCAGATAGTGCTACACTGAGATAGTTGACTTTTTTTGCTGTACTTGTACACAAATTAAGAATAAATTAATTTAAAAAATTGAATTTTTTTAAGTTTTTTGGATATTTATGGAATTTTTTATTCTTTTAGAACTAGAAAAAAATTTAGTTTAAAATTTAAAAAAATAATAAAGTTACATATCTGTTGTTTACTAAATATTGCTGGACTTTATTTTTTTATTATTTAAATAAAAATATTTAATAATATAATTTTAAAATTAAAATTTTAGTTTTTAAAAATTTTTAATTTTTTTAAAAATATTTTTAATTTTTTTAAAAATATTTTTAATTTTTTAAAAATATTTTTAATTTTTTTATTCACCAGAGGGTGCTACACCCAAATAGTTGACTTTTTTGCTGCACTTGTTCTCAAATTAAGAATAAATTAATTTAAAAAATTTAAAATTTTAATTTTTTAATTTTTTTGATATTTTTGGAATTTTTTATTTTTTTACAATTAGAAATTATTTTATTTTAAAAATTTTAAAAAATAATAAAGTATAGATTGTTGTTTATTAGATATTGCTAGACTTTATTTTATTTTTCTTATTTAAATAAAAAACATTAAAGAATATAATTTAAAATTTTTTATTTTTTTAAAAATATTTTTTATTTTTTATTCACCGGATAATGTTACACTCAGACAGTTGACTTTTTTTGCTGCACTTTTTCACAAATTAAAAATAAATTAATTTAAAAAATTTAATTTTCTAATTATTTTGGATATTTTTGGAATTTTTTATTTTGTTACAACTAGAAAAAAGTTTAGTTTAAAATTTAAAAAAATAATAAAGTTATAGATCTGTTGTTTACTAGATATTGCTGGACATTATTTTTTTATTATTTAAATAAAATAATTAATAATATAATTTAAAAATTCAAAAATAAAAATTTAGTTTTTTAAAATTTTAATTTTTTTAAAAATATTTTTATTTTTTATTCACTGGATAATGCTACACTCACACAGTTGACTTTTTTTGCTGCACCTATTCACAAATTAAGAATAAATTAATTTAAAAAATTTAATTTTTTAATTTTTTAATTTTGTTTTATATTTTTGGAATTTTTTATTTTTTTACAACTAAAAAAAAATTTTAGTTTAAAATTTAAAAAAATAATAAAGTTACAGATCTGTTGTTTACTAGATATTGCTGGACTTTATTTTTTTATTATTTAAATAAAAAACATTTAATAAAAATTTAAAAATTCAAAATAAAATTTAGTTTTTAAAATTTTTTATTTTTAAAAATATTTTTTATTTTTTTATTCATCGGATAATGCTACACCCAGATAGTTGACTTTTTTGCTGGCACTTGTTCTCAAATTAAGAATAAATTAATTTAAAAAATTTAATATTTTTTAATTTTTTGGATATTTTTGGAATTTTTATTTTTTTACAATTAGAAATTTTTTTTTAAATTAAAAAAAAAATTATAGATCTGTTGTTTATTAGATATGCTAGAACTTTATTTTATTTTTCTTATTTAAAAAAATATAAATAATATAATTTAAAAATTAAAAATAAAAATTAGTTTTTTAAAATTTTAATTTTTTAAAAATATTTTTTATTTTTTTATTCATCGGATATGTTACACCCAGACAGTTGACTTTTTTTTGCTGCACTTGTTCACAAATTAAGAATAAATTAATTTAAAAATTTTAATATTTTATTTTTTATTTTTGGATATTTTTGGAATTTTTTATTTTTTAAAATTAGAAAAAGATATCTTTTAGTTTAAAAATTTAAAAAAAATAAATTTACAAATCTGTTGTTTATTAGATATTGCTAGACTCTATTTTAATTTTATTATTGTAATAAAAAACATTTAATAATATAATTTAAAAATTAAAAAATAAAAAATTTAGTTTTTTAAATTTTTAATTTTTTAAAAATATTTTTTATTTTTTTATTCACCGGATAATACTACACTCAGACAGTTGACTTTTTTTGCTGCACTTGTTCACAAATTAAGAATAAATTAATTTTAACAATTTAATTTTTTAATTTTTTGGATATTTTTGGAATTTTTTATTTTTTTACAACAAGAAAAAAAATTTTTAGTTTAAAATTTAAAAAAAAATAAAGCTACAGATCTCCTGTTTCCTAGATATTGCTGGACTTTATTTTTTTATTATTTAAATAAAAAACATTTAATAATATAATTTAAAATTAAAAAATAAAAAATTTAGTTTTTTAAAAATTTTAATTTTTTTAAAAATTTTTTTTTATTCACCGGATAATGCTACACCAGAAGTTGACTTTTTTGCTGCACTTGTTCTCAAATTAAGATAAATTAATTTAAAAAATTTAAAATTTTAATTTTTTAATTTTTTGGATATTTTTGAATTTTTTATTTTTTTACAATAGAAAAAATATTTTTTTAGTTTAAAAATTAAAAAAATAATTTTATAGATTGTTGTTTAGTAGATATTGTATGACTTTATTTTATTTTTCTTATTTAAATAAAAAATATTAATAATATAATTTAAAAATTCAAAAATAAAATTTAGTTTTTAAAATTTTTATTTTTTAAAAATATTTTTTATTTTTTATTCACCAGATAATGCTACACCAGACAGTTGACTTTTTTTGCTGCACTTGTTCACAAATTAAGAATAAATTAATTTAAAAAATTTAATATTTTAATTTTTTTATTTTTTGGATATTTTTGAAATATTTTATTTTTTTACAATTAGAAAAAGATAATTTTTAGTTTAAAAATTTTAAAAAATAATAAATTTATAAATCTGTTGTTTATTAGATATTGCTAGACATTATTTTTTTATTATTTAAATATAAAACATTTAATAATATAATTTAAAAATTAAAAATAAAAAAGTTAGCTTTTTAAAATTTTTAATTTTTTTATTTTTTAATTCTCTAGATAATGCTACACCTAGATAGTTGACTTTTTATTGTTGTACTTGTTCTCAAATTAAGAATAAATTAATTTAAAAATTTAAAATTTTATTTTTTTATTTTTTTGATATTTTATGAATTTTTTATTTTTTTACAATTAGAAAAAATATTTTTTTAGTTTAAAAATAAAAAAAATAATTTTATAGATCTGTTCTTTAGTAGATATTGTTTGACTTTATTTTATTTCTCATATTTAAATAAAAAACATTAAATAATATAAATTAAAAATTCAAAAACAAAAAATTTAGTTTTTTAAAATTTTTTATTTTTTTAAAATATTTTTTATTTTTTTCTTCACCGGATAATGCTACACCCAGATAGTTGACTTTTTTTGCTGCACTTGTTCTCAAATTAAGAATAAATTAATTTAAAAAATTTAAATTTTATTTTTTTATTTTTTGGATATTTTTGAATTTTTATTTTTTACAATTAGAAAAAATATTTTTTTAGTTTAAAAATTAAAAAAATAATAAATTTACAATTGTTGTTTATTAGATATTGCTAGAATTTATTTTATTTTTTATTTAAATAAAAAACATTAAATAATATAATTTAAAATTCAAAATAAAAAATTTAGTTTTTAAAATTTTTAATTTTTTTAAAAATATTTTTAATTTTTTATTCACCGGATAATGCTACACCAGATAGTTGACTTTTTTTGCTGCACTTGTTCACAAATTAAGAATAAATTAATTTAAAAAATTTAATTTTTTAATTTTTTGGATATTTTGGAATTTTTTATTTTTTAAACTAGAAAAAAATTTTTAGTTTAAAATTTAAAAAAATAATAAAGTTACAATCTGTTGTTTACTAGATATTGCTGGACTTTATTTTTTTATTATTTAAATAAAAAAATTTAATAATATAATTTAAAATTCAAAAATAAAAATTTTAGTTTTTTAAAAATTTTTAATTTTTTTAAAAATATTTTTATTTTTTTATTCACCGATAATGCTACACCCAATAGTTGACTTTTTTGCTGCACTTGTTCTCAAATTAAGAATAAATTAATTTAAAAAATTTTAATTTTTTAATTTTTTTGATATTTTTGGAATTTTTTATTTTTTTACAATTAGAAAAATTATTTTTAGTTTAAAAATTTTAAAAAATAATAAATTATAGATTGTTGTTTATTAGATATTGCTAGACTTTATTTATTTTTCTTATTTAAATAAAAAACATTAATAAATAATTTAAAATTAAATAAAAATTTTTTATTTTTTTAAAAATATTTTTTATTTTTTATTCACCGGATAATGCTACACCAGACAGTTGACTTTTTTTGCTGCACTTGTTCACAAATTAAGAATAAATTAATTTAAAAAATTTAATTTTTAATTATTTTGGATATTTTTGGAATTTTTTATTTTTTACAACTAGAAAAAAATTTTAGTTTAAAATTTAAAAAAATAATAAATTATAGATCTGTTGTTTACTAGATATTCTGGACATTATTTTTTTATTATTTAAATAAAAAAGTTAATAATATAATTTAAAAATTCAAAAATAAAAATTTAGTTTTTTAAAATTTTAATTTTTTTAAAAATATTTTTATTTTTTATTCACTGGATAATGCTACACCACACAGTTGACTTTTTTTGCTGCACTTGTTCACAAATTAAGAATAAATTAATTTAAAAAATTTAATTTTTTAATTTTTTTGGATATTTTTGGAATTTTTTATTTTTTTACAATAAAAAAAAATTTTAGTTTAAAATTTAAAAAAATAATAAATTACAGATCTGTTGTTTATAGATATTGCTGACTTTATTTTTTTATTATTTAAATAAAAAACATTTAATAAATAAT
>NC_092036.1:67228017-67269146 GCF_003086295.3 Arachis hypogaea
TTAAAAATTCAAAATAAAATTTAGTTTTTTAAAATTTTTTATTTTTAAAAATATTTTTTATTTTTTATTCATCGGATAATGCTACACCCAGATAGTTGACTTTTTTTGCTGCACTTGTTCTCAAATTAAGAATAAATTAATTTAAAAAATTTAAAATAATTTTTTAATTTTTTGGATATTTTTGGAATTTTTATTTTTTACAATTAGAAAAATTTTTTTTTAAAATTAAAAAATAATAATTATAGATCTGTTGTTATTAGATATGCTAGACTTTATTTTATTTTTCTTATTTAAAAAAATATAAATAATATAATTTAAAAATTCAAAAATAAAAATTAGTTTTTAAAATTTTAATTTTTTAAAAATATTTTTTATTTTTTTATTCATCGGATAATGCTACACCCAGACAGTTGACTTTTTTTGCTGCACTTGTTCACAAATTAAGAATAAATTAATTTAAAAATTTTAATATTTTATTTTTTATTTTTGGATATTTTTGGAATTTTTTATTTTTTACAATTAGAAAAAGATATTTTTAGTTTAAAAATTTAAAAAATAATAAATTTACAATCTGTTGTTTATTAGATATTGCTAGACTTTATTTAATTTTATTATTTAAATAAAAAACATTTAATAATATAATTTAAAAATTCAAAAATAAAAATTTAGTTTTTTAAAATTTTTAATTTTTTAAAAATATTTTTTATTTTTTATTCACGGATAATGCTACACCAGACAGTTGACTTTTTTTGCTGCACTTGTTCACAAATTAAGAATAAATTAATTTAAAAATTTAATTTTTTAATTTTTTGGATATTTTTGGAATTTTTTATTTTTTTACAATAGAAAAAAATTTTTAGTTTAAAATTTAAAAAAATAATAAATTACAGATCTTGTTTATTAGATATTGCTGACTTTATTTTTTTATTATTTAAATAAAAACATTAATAATATAATTTAAAATTCAAAAATAAAAAATTTAGTTTTTAAAATTTTAATTTTTTTAAAAATTTTTTTTTTATTCACGGATAATGCTACACCAGAAGTTGACTTTTTTGCTGCACTTGTTCACAAATTAAGAATAAATTAATTTAAAAATTTAATTTATTTTTTAATTTTTTGATATTTTTGAATTTTTTATTTTTTTACAATTAGAAAAAATATTTTTTTATTTAAAAATTAAAAAATAATAATTTATAGATCTGTTGTTTATAGATATTGCTATGACTTTATTTAATTTTATTATTTAAATAAAAAATTTAATAATATAATTTAAAAATTCAAAAATAAAATTTAGTTTTTAAAATTTTTATTTTTTAAAAATATTTTTTATTTTTTATTCACCGATAATGCTACACTAGAAGTTGACTTTTTTTGCTGCACTTGTTCACAAATTAAGAATAAATTAATTTAAAAATTTAATATTTTAATTATTTTTTGGATATTTTTGGAATATTTTATTTTTTTACAATTAGAAAAAGATATTTTTAGTTTAAAAATTTAAAAAAATAATAAATTTAAATCTGTTGTTTATTAGATATTGCTAGACATTATTTTTTTATTATTTAAATAAAAACATTTAATAATATAATTTAAAAATTAAAAATAAAAATTTAGCTTTTTAAAATTTTTAATTTTTTTAATTTTTTATTTTTTATTCTCGGATAATGCTACACCAGATAGTTGACTTTTTTTGCTGCACTTGTTCTCAAATTAAGAATAAATTAATTTAAAAAATTTAAAATTTTTTTATTTTTTGGATATTTTTGAATTTTTATTTTTTTACAATTAGAAAAAATATTTTTTTAGTTTAAAAATTAAAAAAATAATAATTTATAGATCTGTTCTTTAGTAGATATTGTTTGACTTTATTTATTTTCTTATTTAAATAAAAAACATTAAATAATATAATTAAAAATTCAAAAATAAAAATTTAGTTTTTAAAATTTTTATTTTTTTAAAATATTTTTTATTTTTTTATTCACCGGATAATGCTACACCCAGATAGTTGACTTTTTTTGCTGCACTTGTTCACAAATTAAGAATAAATTAATTTAAAAAATTTAATATTTTTTATTTTTTGGATATTTTTGGAATATTTATTTTTTACAATTAGAAAAAGATATTTTTTTAGTTTAAAAATTAAAAAAATAATAAATTTACAATCTGTTGTTTATTAGATATTGCTAGAATTTATTTATTTTATTATTTAAATAAAAAACATTTAATAATATAATTTAAAATTCAAAATAAAAATTTAGTTTTTAAAATTTTTAATTTTTTTAAAAATATTTTTATTTTTTATTCACGGATAATGCTACACCAGATAGTTGACTTTTTTTGCTGCACTTGTTCACAAATTAAGAATAAATTAATTTAAAAAATTTAATTTTTTAATTTTTTGGATATTTTGGAATTTTTATTTTTTACAATTAGAAAAAAATTTTTTAGTTTAAAATTTAAAAAAATAATAAATTTACAGATCTGTTGTTTATAGATATTGCTGACTTTATTTTTTTATTATTTAAATAAAAAATTTAATAATATAATTTAAAATTCAAAATAAAAATTTAGTTTTTAAAATTTTTAATTTTTTTAAAAATTTTTTATTTTTTTATTCACGGATAATGCTACACCCAGATAGTTGACTTTTTTTGCTGCACTTGTTCACAAATTAAGAATAAATTAATTTAAAAATTTAAATTTTAATTTTTATTTTTTGGATATTTTTGGAATTTTTATTTTTTTACAATTAGAAAAATATTTTTTAGTTTAAAAATTTAAAAAATAATAAATTATAGATCTGTTGTTTATTAGATATTGCTAGACTTTATTTATTTTTTATTTAAATAAAAACATTAATAATATAATTTAAAAATTCAAAAATAAAAATTTAGTTTTTAAATTTTTAATTTTTTTAAAAATTTTTTATTTTTTATTCACGGATAATGCTACACCCAGACAGTTGACTTTTTTTGCTGCACTTGTTCACAAATTAAGAATAAATTAATTTAAAAATTTAATATTTTAATTTTTTTTGGATATTTTTGGAATTTTTATTTTTTTACAATTAGAAAAAGATATTTTTTAGTTTAAAATTAAAAAATAATAAATTTACAGATCTGTTGTTTATTAGATATTGCTAGACTTTATTTAATTTTATTATTTAAATAAAAACATTTAATAATATAATTTAAAAATTCAAAAATAAAAATTTAGTTTTTAAAATTTTTTATTTTTTTAAAAATTTTTTATTTTTTATTCACGGATAATGCTACACCCAGAGAGTTGACTTTTTTTGCTGCACTTGTTCACAAATTAAGAATAAATTAATTTAAAAAATTTAATTTTTAATATTTTTGGATATTTTTGGAATTTTTATTTTTTTACAATTAGAAAAAAATTTTTAGTTTAAAATTTAAAAAAATAATAAATTTATAGATCTGTTGTTTATAGATATTGCTAGACTTTATTTTTTTATTATTTAAATAAAAACATTTAATAATATAATTTAAAAATTCAAAAATAAAAATTTAGTTTTTAAAATTTTTAATTTTTTTAAAAATTTTTTATTTTTTATTCACGGATAATGCTACACCCAGCAGTTGACTTTTTTTGCTGCACTTGTTCACAAATTAAGAATAAATTAATTTAAAAATTTAATTTTTAATTTTTTTTGGATATTTTTGGAATTTTTATTTTTTTACAATTAGAAAAAAATTTTTTAGTTTAAAATTTAAAAAAATAATAAATTTACAGATCTGTTGTTTATAGATATTGCTGACTTTATTTTTTTATTATTTAAATAAAAAACATTTAATAATATAATTTAAAAATTCAAAATAAAAATTTAGTTTTTAAAATTTTTATTTTTTAAAAATATTTTTTATTTTTTTATTCACGGATAATGCTACACCCAGATAGTTGACTTTTTTTGCTGCACTTGTTCCAAATTAAGAATAAATTAATTTAAAAATTTAAATATTTTTAATTTTTTGGATATTTTTGGAATTTTTATTTTTTACAATTAGAAAAATATTTTTTAGTTTAAAATTAAAAAAATAATAAATTTATAGATCTGTTGTTTATTAGATATTGCTAGACTTTATTTATTTTCTTATTTAAATAAAAACATTAATAATATAATTTAAAAATTCAAAAATAAAAATTTAGTTTTTAAAATTTTAATTTTTTAAAAATTTTTTATTTTTTTATTCATCGGATAATGCTACACCCAGACAGTTGACTTTTTTTGCTGCACTTGTTCACAAATTAAGAATAAATTAATTTAAAAATTTTAATATTTTAATATTTTTTGGATATTTTTGGAATTTTTATTTTTTACAATTAGAAAAAGATATTTTTTAGTTTAAAAATTTAAAAAATAATAAATTTACAATCTGTTGTTTATTAGATATTGCTAGACTTTATTTTAATTTTATTATTTAAATAAAAACATTTAATAATATAATTTAAAAATTCAAAAATAAAAATTTAGTTTTTAAAATTTTTAATTTTTTTAAAAATTTTTTATTTTTTATTCACGGATAATGCTACACCCAGACAGTTGACTTTTTTTGCTGCACTTGTTCACAAATTAAGAATAAATTAATTTAAAAATTTAATTTTTAATTTTTTTGGATATTTTTGGAATTTTTATTTTTTTACAATTAGAAAAAATATTTTTTAGTTTAAAATTTAAAAAATAATAAATTACAGATCTGTTGTTTATAGATATTGCTGACTTTATTTTTTTATTATTTAAATAAAAAACATTTAATAATATAATTTAAAAATTCAAAAATAAAAATTTAGTTTTTAAAATTTTAATTTTTTTAAAAATTTTTTATTTTTTATTCACGGATAATGCTACACCCAGAAGTTGACTTTTTTTGCTGCACTTGTTCACAAATTAAGAATAAATTAATTTAAAAATTTAAATTTTAATTTTTTTTTTGGATATTTTTGGAATTTTTATTTTTTTACAATTAGAAAAAATATTTTTTAGTTTAAAAATTAAAAAAATAATAATTTACAGATCTGTTGTTTATAGATATTGTAGACTTTATTTATTTTATTATTTAAATAAAAACATTTAATAATATAATTTAAAAATTCAAAAATAAAAATTTAGTTTTTAAAATTTTTATTTTTTAAAAATTTTTTATTTTTTATTCACGGATAATGCTACACCCAGAAGTTGACTTTTTTTGCTGCACTTGTTCACAAATTAAGAATAAATTAATTTAAAAATTTAATATTTTAATATTTTTTGGATATTTTTGAATATTTTATTTTTTTACAATTAGAAAAAGATATTTTTTAGTTTAAAAATTTAAAAAATAATAAATTTATAGATCTGTTGTTTATTAGATATTGCTAGACTTTATTTATTTTATTATTTAAATAAAAACATTTAATAATATAATTTAAAAATTCAAAAATAAAAATTTAGCTTTTTAAAATTTTTAATTTTTTAAAATTTTTTATTTTTTATTCTCGGATAATGCTACACCCAGAAGTTGACTTTTTTTGCTGCACTTGTTCACAAATTAAGAATAAATTAATTTAAAAATTTTAATATTTTTATTTTTTGGATATTTTTGGAATTTTTATTTTTTTACAATTAGAAAAAATATTTTTTTAGTTTAAAAATTAAAAAATAATAAATTTATAGATCTGTTGTTTATAGATATTGCTAGACTTTATTTATTTTATTATTTAAATAAAAACATTTAATAATATAATTTAAAAATTCAAAAATAAAAATTTAGTTTTTAAAATTTTTATTTTTTTAAAAATTTTTTATTTTTTATTCTTCGGATAATGCTACACCCAGATAGTTGACTTTTTTTGCTGCACTTGTTCCAAATTAAGAATAAATTAATTTAAAAATTTAAATTTTAATTTTTTATTTTTGGATATTTTTGAATTTTTATTTTTTTACAATTAGAAAAAATATTTTTTTAGTTTAAAAATTAAAAAATAATAATTTTATAGATCTGTTTTTAGTAGATATTGTTTGACTTTATTTTATTTTTTATTTAAATAAAAAACATTAATAATATAATTTAAAAATTCAAAAATAAAAATTTAGTTTTTAAAATTTTTATTTTTAAAAATATTTTTTATTTTTTATTCACGGATAATGCTACACCCAGACAGTTGACTTTTTTTGCTGCACTTGTTCACAAATTAAGAATAAATTAATTTAAAAATTTTAATATTTTAATATTTTTTGGATATTTTGGAATATTTTATTTTTTTACAATTAGAAAAAGATATTTTTTTAGTTTAAAAATTTAAAAAAATAATAAATTTACAGATCTGTTGTTTATTAGATATTGCTAGAATTTATTATAATTTTATTATTTAAATAAAAACATTTTATAATATAATTTAAAAATTCAAAAATAAAAATTTAGCTTTTTAAAATTTTTAATTTTTTTAAAAATTTTTTATTTTTTATTCTTCGGATAATGCTACACCCAGCAGTTGACTTTTTTTGCTGCACTTGTTCACAAATTAAGAATAAATTAATTTAAAAATTTTAATATTTTAATATTTTTTGGATATTTTGGAATATTTTATTTTTTTACAATTAGAAAAAGATATTTTTTTAGTTTAAAAATTTAAAAAAATAATAAATTTACAGATCTGTTGTTTATTAGATATTGCTAGACTTTATTTAATTTTATTATTTAAATAAAAACATTTATAATATAATTTAAAAATTCAAAAATAAAAATTTTAGCTTTTTAAAATTTTTAATTTTTTTAATAAATTTTTTATTTTTTATTCTTCGGATAATGCTACACCCAGGCAGTTGACTTTTTTTGCTGCACTTGTTCACAAATTAAGAATAAATTAATTTAAAAATTTTAATATTTTAATATTTTTTGGATACTTTTGGAATATTTTATTTTTTACAATTAGAAAAAGATATTTTTTTAGTTTAAAAATTTTTAAAAAATAATAAATTTTCAGATCTGTTGTTTATTAGATATTGCTAGACTTTATTATAATTTTATTATTTAAATAAAAAACATTTTATAACATAATTTAAAAATTCAAAAATAAAAATTTTAGCTTTTTAAAATTTTAATTTTTTTAATAAATTTTTTATTTTTATTCTTCGGATAATGCTACACCCAGGCAGTTGACTTTTTTTGCTGCACTTGTTCACAAATTAAGAATAAATTAATTTAAAAATTTTAATATTTTAATTTTTTTTTTGGATATTTTTGAATATTTTATTTTTTTACAATTAGAAAAAGATATTTTTTAGTTTAAAAATTTAAAAAATAATAAATTTATAGATCTGTTGTTTATTAGATATTGCTAGACTTTATTTTTTTATTATTTAAATAAAAACATTTAATAATATAATTTAAAAATTCAAAAATAAAAATTTAGTTTTTAAAATTTTTATTTTTTAATATTTTTATTTTTTATTCCGATAATGCTACACCCAGAAGTTGACTTTTTTTGCTGCACTTGTTCCAAATTAAGAATAAATTAATTTAAAAATTTAATATTTTTTATTTTTTGGATATTTTTGAATTTTTATTTTTTTACAATTAGAAAAAATATTTTTTAGTTTAAAAATTAAAAAATAATAAATTTAAGATCTGTTTTTATAGATATTGTGACTTTATTTATTTTATTATTTAAATAAAAACATTAATAATATAATTTAAAAATTCAAAAATAAAAATTTAGTTTTTAAAATTTTTATTTTTTTAAAAATTTTTTATTTTTTATTCTTCGGATAATGCTACACCCAGATAGTTGACTTTTTTTGCTGCACTTGTTCTCAAATTAAGAATAAATTAATTTAAAAAATTTAAAATTTTAATTTTTTTATTCTTTGGATATTTTTTGAATTTTTATTTTTTTACAATTAGAAAAAATATTTTTTTAGTTTAAAAATTAAAAAATAATAATTTTATAGATCTGTTCTTTAGTAGATATTGTTTGACTTTATTTATTTTTCTTATTAAATAAAAAACATTAAATAATATAATTTAAAAATTCAAAAATAAAAATTTAGTTTTTAAAATTTTTTATTTTATTAAAAATATTTTTTATTTTTTTATTCACGGATAATGCTACCCAGACAGTTGACTTTTTTTGCTGCACTTGTTCACAAATTAAGAATAAATTAATTTAAAAATTTTAATATTTTAATATTTTTTGGATACTTTTGGAATATTTTATTTTTTTACAATTAGAAAAAGATATTTTTTTAGTTTAAAAATTTAAAAAAATAATAAATTTACAGATCTGTTGTTTATTAGATATTGCTAGAATTTATTATAATTTTATTATTTAAATAAAAACATTTTATAATATAATTTAAAAATTCAAAAATAAAAATTTAGCTTTTTAAAATTTTTAATTTTTTAATAAATTTTTTATTTTTTATTCTTCGGATAATGCTACACCCAGCAGTTGACTTTTTTTGCTGCACTTGTTCACAAATTAAGAATAAATTAATTTAAAAATTTTAATATTTTAATATTTTTTGGATATTTTGGAATATTTTATTTTTTTACAATTAGAAAAAGATATTTTTTTAGTTTAAAAATTTAAAAAATAATAAATTTTCAGATCTGTTGTTTATTAGATATTGCTAGACTTTATTATAATTTTATTATTTAAATAAAAAACATTTTATAATATAATTTAAAAATTCAAAAATAAAAATTTTAGCTTTTTAAAATTTTAATTTTTTTAATAAATTTTTTATTTTTTATTCTTCGGATAATGCTACACCCAGGCAGTTGACTTTTTTTGCTGCACTTGTTCACAAATTAAGAATAAATTAATTTAAAAATTTTAATATTTTAATATTTTTTGGATATTTTTGGAATATTTTATTTTTTTACAATTAGAAAAAGATATTTTTAGTTTAAAAATTTAAAAAATAATAAATTTACAGATCTGTTGTTTATTAGATATTGCTAGACTTTATTTTTTTATTATTTAAATAAAAACATTTAATAATATAATTTAAAAATTCAAAAATAAAAATTTAGCTTTTTAAAATTTTTAATTTTTTAAAAATTTTTATTTTTTATTCTCGGATAATGCTACACCCAGATAGTTGACTTTTTTTTGCTGCACTTGTTCTCAAATTAAGAATAAATTAATTTAAAAATTTAAATTTTAATTTTTTATTCTTTGGATATTTTTTGAATTTTTATTTTTTTACAATTAGAAAAAATATTTTTTTAGTTTAAAAATTAAAAAATAATAATTTATAGATCTGTTCTTTAGTAGATATTGTTTGACTTTATTTTATTTTTCTTATTAAATAAAAAACATTAATAATATAATTTAAAAATTCAAAAATAAAAATTTAGTTTTTAAAATTTTTTATTTTATTAAAAATATTTTTTATTTTTTTATTCACGGATAATGCTACACCAGACAGTTGACTTTTTTTGCTGCACTTGTTCACAAATTAAGAATAAATTAATTTAAAAATTTTAATATTTTAATATTTTTTGGATATTTTGGAATATTTTATTTTTTTACAATTAGAAAAAGATATTTTTTAGTTTAAAAATTTAAAAAAATAATAAATTTACAGATCTGTTGTTTATTAGATATTGCTAGAATTTATTATAATTTTATTATTTAAATAAAAACATTTTATAATATAATTTAAAAATTCAAAAATAAAAATTTAGCTTTTTAAAATTTTTAATTTTTTAATAAATTTTTTATTTTTTATTCTTCGGATAATGCTACACCCAGCAGTTGACTTTTTTTGCTGCACTTGTTCACAAATTAAGAATAAATTAATTTAAAAATTTTAATATTTTAATATTTTTTGGATATTTTGGAATATTTTATTTTTTACAATTAGAAAAAGATATTTTTTTAGTTTAAAAATTTAAAAAAATAATAAATTTACAGATCTGTTGTTTATTAGATATTGCTAGACTTTATTATAATTTTATTATTTAAATAAAAACATTTATAATATAATTTAAAAATTCAAAAATAAAAATTTTAGCTTTTTAAAATTTTTAATTTTTTTAATAAATTTTTTATTTTTTATTCTTCGGATAATGCTACACCCAGCAGTTGACTTTTTTTGCTGCACTTGTTCACAAATTAAGAATAAATTAATTTAAAAATTTTAATATTTTAATATTTTTGGATATTTTTGGAATATTTTATTTTTTTACAATTAGAAAAAGATATTTTTTAGTTTAAAAATTTAAAAAATAATAAATTTACAGATCTGTTGTTTATTAGATATTGCTAGACTTTATTTTTTTATTATTTAAATAAAAACATTTAATAATATAATTTAAAAATTAAAAATAAAAATTTAGCTTTTTAAAATTTTTATTTTTTTAATTTTTTATTTTTTATTCTCGATAATGCTACACCCAGAAGTTGACTTTTTTTGCTGCACTTGTTCTCAAATTAAGAATAAATTAATTTAAAAATTTAATATTTTTTATTTTTTGGATATTTTTGAATTTTTATTTTTTTACAATTAGAAAAAATATTTTTTAGTTTAAAAATTAAAAAAATAATAATTTATAGATCTGTTTTTATAGATATTGTTGACTTTATTTATTTTATTATTTAAATAAAAACATTAATAATATAATTTAAAAATTCAAAAATAAAATTTAGTTTTTAAAATTTTTATTTTTTTAAAAATTTTTTATTTTTTATTCTCGGATAATGCTACACCCAGAAGTTGACTTTTTTTGCTGCACTTGTTCACAAATTAAGAATAAATTAATTTAAAAATTTAAATTTTAATTTTTTTATTTTTGGAATATTTTTATTTTTTTACAATTAGAAAAAATATTTTTTTAGTTTAAAAATTAAAAAAATAATAATTTATAGATCTGTTTTTATAGATATTGTTGACTTTATTTATTTTATTATTTAAATAAAAAACATTAATAATATAATTTAAAAATTCAAAAATAAAAATTTAGTTTTTAAAATTTTTATTTTTTAAAAATATTTTTTATTTTTTATTCACGGATAATGCTACACCCAGACAGTTGACTTTTTTTGCTGCACTTGTTCACAAATTAAGAATAAATTAATTTAAAAATTTTAATATTTTAATATTTTTTGGATATTTTGGAATATTTTATTTTTTTACAATTAGAAAAAGATATTTTTTAGTTTAAAAATTTAAAAAAATAATAAATTTACAGATCTGTTGTTTATTAGATATTGCTAGATTTATTATAATTTTATTATTTAAATAAAAACATTTTATAATATAATTTAAAAATTCAAAAATAAAAATTTAGCTTTTTAAAATTTTTAATTTTTTAAAAATTTTTTATTTTTTATTCTTCGGATAATGCTACACCCAGCAGTTGACTTTTTTTGCTGCACTTGTTCACAAATTAAGAATAAATTAATTTAAAAATTTTAATATTTTAATATTTTTTGGATATTTTGGAATATTTTATTTTTTTACAATTAGAAAAAATATTTTTTTAGTTTAAAAATTTAAAAAATAATAAATTTACAGATCTGTTGTTTATTAGATATTGCTAGACTTTATTATAATTTTATTATTTAAATAAAAACATTTTATAATATAATTTAAAAATTCAAAAATAAAAATTTAGCTTTTTAAAATTTTAATTTTTTTAAAAATTTTTTATTTTTTATTCTTCGGATAATGCTACACCCAGCAGTTGACTTTTTTTGCTGCACTTGTTCACAAATTAAGAATAAATTAATTTAAAAATTTAATATTTTAATATTTTTTGGATATTTTTGAATATTTTATTTTTTTACAATTAGAAAAAGATATTTTTTAGTTTAAAAATTTAAAAAATAATAAATTTACAGATCTGTTGTTTATTAGATATTGCTAGACTTTATTTATTTTATTATTTAAATAAAAACATTTAATAATATAATTTAAAAATTCAAAAATAAAAATTTAGCTTTTTAAAATTTTTAATTTTTTAAAAATTTTTTATTTTTTATTCTCGGATAATGCTACACCCAGAAGTTGACTTTTTTTGCTGCACTTGTTCTCAAATTAAGAATAAATTAATTTAAAAATTTAAATTTTAATTTTTTATTTTTGGATATTTTTGAATTTTTATTTTTTTTACAATTAGAAAAAATATTTTTTAGTTTAAAAATTAAAAAATAATAATTTATAGATCTGTTCTTTAGTAGATATTGTTTGACTTTATTTTATTTTCTTATTAAATAAAAAACATTAAATAATATAATTTAAAAATTCAAAAATAAAAATTTAGTTTTTAAAATTTTTTATTTTTTAAAAATATTTTTTATTTTTTATTCACGGATAATGCTACACCCAGACAGTTGACTTTTTTTGCTGCACTTGTTCACAAATTAAGAATAAATTAATTTAAAAATTTTAATATTTTAATATTTTTTGGATATTTTGGAATATTTTATTTTTTTACAATTAGAAAAAGATATTTTTTAGTTTAAAAATTTAAAAAAATAATAAATTTACAGATCTGTTGTTTATTAGATATTGCTAGACTTTATTATAATTTTATTATTTAAATAAAAACATTTATAATATAATTTAAAAATTCAAAAATAAAAATTTAGCTTTTTAAAATTTTTAATTTTTTTAATAAATTTTTTATTTTTTATTCTTCGGATAATGCTACACCCAGACAGTTGACTTTTTTTGCTGCACTTGTTCACAAATTAAGAATAAATTAATTTAAAAATTTTAATATTTTAATATTTTTTGGATATTTTGGAATATTTTATTTTTTTACAATTAGAAAAAGATATTTTTTTAGTTTAAAAATTAAAAAATAATAAATTTACAGATCTGTTGTTTATTAGATATTGCTAGACTTTATTTAATTTTATTATTTAAATAAAAACATTTATAATATAATTTAAAAATTCAAAAATAAAAATTTAGCTTTTTAAAATTTTTAATTTTTTTAATAAATTTTTTATTTTTTATTCTCGGATAATGCTACACCCAGCAGTTGACTTTTTTTGCTGCACTTGTTCACAAATTAAGAATAAATTAATTTAAAAATTTTAATATTTTAATATTTTTTGGATATTTTTGGAATATTTTATTTTTTTACAATTAGAAAAAGATATTTTTTAGTTTAAAAATTTAAAAAAATAATAAATTTACAGATCTGTTGTTTATTAGATATTGCTAGACTTTATTTATTTTATTATTTAAATAAAAACATTTAATAATATAATTTAAAAATTCAAAAATAAAAATTTAGCTTTTTAAAATTTTTAATTTTTTAATTTTTTATTTTTTATTCTCGGATAATGCTACACCCAGATAGTTGACTTTTTTTGCTGCACTTGTTCTCAAATTAAGAATAAATTAATTTAAAAATTTAAAATTTTAATTTTTTTATTCTTTGGATATTTTTGAATTTTTATTTTTTACAATTAGAAAAAATATTTTTTAGTTTAAAAATTAAAAAATAATAATTTTATAGATCTGTTCTTTAGTAGATATTGTTTGACTTTATTTATTTTCTTATTTAAATAAAAAACATTAAATAATATAATTTAAAAATTCAAAAATAAAAATTTAGTTTTTAAAATTTTTATTTTTAAAATATTTTTTATTTTTTTATTCACGGATAATGCTACACCCAGACAGTTGACTTTTTTTGCTGCACTTGTTCACAAATTAAGAATAAATTAATTTAAAAATTTTAATATTTTAATATTTTTTGGATATTTTGGAATTTTTATTTTTTTACAATTAGAAAAAGATATTTTTTAGTTTAAAAATTTAAAAAAATAATAAATTTACAGATCTGTTGTTTATTAGATATTGCTAGACTTTATTTAATTTTATTATTTAAATAAAAACATTTATAATATAATTTAAAAATTCAAAAATAAAAATTTAGCTTTTTAAAATTTTTAATTTTTTTAAAAATTTTTTATTTTTTATTCTTCGGATAATGCTACACCCAGACAGTTGACTTTTTTTGCTGCACTTGTTCACAAATTAAGAATAAATTAATTTAAAAATTTAAATTTTAATTTTTATTTTGGATATTTTGAATTTTTATTTTTTACAATTAGAAAAAATATTTTTTAGTTTAAAAATTAAAAAAATAATAAATTTACAGATCTGTTGTTTATAGATATTGCTGACTTTATTTATTTTATTATTTAAATAAAAACATTTAATAATATAATTTAAAAATTCAAAAATAAAAATTTAGTTTTTAAAATTTTTATTTTTTTAAAAATTTTTTATTTTTTATTCTCGGATAATGCTACACCCAGACAGTTGACTTTTTTTGCTGCACTTGTTCACAAATTAAGAATAAATTAATTTAAAAATTTTAATATTTTAATATTTTTTGGATATTTTTGGAATATTTTATTTTTTTACAATTAGAAAAAGATATTTTTTAGTTTAAAAATTTAAAAAATAATAAATTTACAGATCTGTTGTTTATTAGATATTGCTGACTTTATTTAATTTTATTATTTAAATAAAAACATTTTATAATATAATTTAAAAATTCAAAAATAAAAATTTAGCTTTTTAAAATTTTTAATTTTTTTAAAAATTTTTTATTTTTTATTCTTCGGATAATGCTACACCCAGACAGTTGACTTTTTTTGCTGCACTTGTTCACAAATTAAGAATAAATTAATTTAAAAATTTAATATTTTAATATTTTTTGGATATTTTGGAATTTTTATTTTTTTACAATTAGAAAAAGATATTTTTTAGTTTAAAAATTTAAAAAAATAATAAATTTACAGATCTGTTGTTTATTAGATATTGCTAGACTTTATTTAATTTTATTATTTAAATAAAAACATTTATAATATAATTTAAAAATTCAAAAATAAAAATTTAGCTTTTTAAAATTTTTAATTTTTTTAAAAATTTTTTATTTTTTATTCTTCGGATAATGCTACACCCAGACAGTTGACTTTTTTTGCTGCACTTGTTCACAAATTAAGAATAAATTAATTTAAAAATTTAATATTTTAATATTTTTTGGATATTTTTGGAATTTTTATTTTTTTACAATTAGAAAAAGATATTTTTTAGTTTAAAAATTTAAAAAAATAATAAATTTACAGATCTGTTGTTTATAGATATTGCTAGACTTTATTTATTTTATTATTTAAATAAAAACATTTATAATATAATTTAAAAATTCAAAAATAAAAATTTAGTTTTTAAAATTTTTAATTTTTTAAAAATTTTTTATTTTTTATTCTCGGATAATGCTACACCCAGACAGTTGACTTTTTTTGCTGCACTTGTTCACAAATTAAGAATAAATTAATTTAAAAATTTAATATTTTAATATTTTTTGGATATTTTTGGAATTTTTATTTTTTTACAATTAGAAAAAGATATTTTTTAGTTTAAAAATTTAAAAAAATAATAAATTTACAGATCTGTTGTTTATTAGATATTGCTAGACTTTATTTAATTTTATTATTTAAATAAAAAACATTTAATAATATAATTTAAAAATTCAAAAATAAAAAATTTAGCTTTTTAAAATTTTTAATTTTTTTAAAAATTTTTTATTTTTTATTCTCGGATAATGCTACACCCAGACAGTTGACTTTTTTTGCTGCACTTGTTCACAAATTAAGAATAAATTAATTTAAAAATTTAAATTTTAATTTTTTTTGGATATTTTTGGAATTTTTATTTTTTTACAATTAGAAAAAATATTTTTTTAGTTTAAAAATTAAAAAAATAATAAATTTATAGATCTGTTGTTTATTAGATATTGCTGACTTTATTTAATTTTATTATTTAAATAAAAACATTTAATAATATAATTTAAAAATTCAAAAATAAAAATTTAGTTTTTAAAATTTTTATTTTTTTAAAAATTTTTTATTTTTTATTCACGGATAATGCTACACCCAGACAGTTGACTTTTTTTGCTGCACTTGTTCACAAATTAAGAATAAATTAATTTAAAAATTTTAATATTTTAATATTTTTTGGATATTTTGGAATTTTTATTTTTTTACAATTAGAAAAAGATATTTTTTAGTTTAAAAATTTAAAAAAATAATAAATTTACAGATCTGTTGTTTATTAGATATTGCTGACTTTATTTAATTTTATTATTTAAATAAAAACATTTAATAATATAATTTAAAAATTCAAAAATAAAAATTTAGCTTTTTAAAATTTTTAATTTTTTTAAAAATTTTTTATTTTTTATTCTTCGGATAATGCTACACCCAGAAGTTGACTTTTTTTGCTGCACTTGTTCACAAATTAAGAATAAATTAATTTAAAAATTTAATATTTTAATATTTTTTGGATATTTTTGGAATTTTTATTTTTTACAATTAGAAAAAATATTTTTTAGTTTAAAAATTAAAAAAATAATAATTTACAGATCTGTTGTTTATAGATATTGCTGACTTTATTTATTTTATTATTTAAATAAAAACATTTAATAATATAATTTAAAAATTCAAAAATAAAAATTTAGTTTTTAAAATTTTTATTTTTTTAAAATATTTTTTATTTTTTATTCACGGATAATGCTACACCCAGACAGTTGACTTTTTTTGCTGCACTTGTTCACAAATTAAGAATAAATTAATTTAAAAATTTTAATATTTTAATATTTTTTGGATATTTTGGAATTTTTATTTTTTTACAATTAGAAAAAGATATTTTTTAGTTTAAAAATTTAAAAAAATAATAAATTTACAGATCTGTTGTTTATTAGATATTGCTAGACTTTATTTAATTTTATTATTTAAATAAAAACATTTAATAATATAATTTAAAAATTCAAAAATAAAAATTTAGCTTTTTAAAATTTTTAATTTTTTTAAAAATTTTTTATTTTTTATTCTTCGGATAATGCTACACCCAGATAGTTGACTTTTTTTGCTGCACTTGTTCACAAATTAAGAATAAATTAATTTAAAAATTTAAATTTTAATTTTTTTGGATATTTTTGAATTTTTATTTTTTTACAATTAGAAAAAATATTTTTTAGTTTAAAAATTAAAAAATAATAATTTATAGATCTGTTTTTATAGATATTGTTGACTTTATTTATTTTATTATTTAAATAAAAACATTAATAATATAATTTAAAAATTCAAAAATAAAAATTTAGTTTTTAAAATTTTTATTTTTTAAAAATTTTTTATTTTTTATTCACGGATAATGCTACACCCAGACAGTTGACTTTTTTTGCTGCACTTGTTCACAAATTAAGAATAAATTAATTTAAAAATTTTAATATTTTAATATTTTTTGGATATTTTGGAATTTTTATTTTTTTACAATTAGAAAAAGATATTTTTTAGTTTAAAAATTTAAAAAATAATAAATTTACAGATCTGTTGTTTATTAGATATTGCTAGACTTTATTTAATTTTATTATTTAAATAAAAACATTTAATAATATAATTTAAAAATTCAAAAATAAAAATTTAGCTTTTTAAAATTTTTAATTTTTTTAAAATTTTTATTTTTTATTCTTCGGATAATGCTACACCCAGATAGTTGATTTTTTTGCTGCACTTGTTCTCAAATTAAGAATAAATTAATTTAAAAAATTTAAAATTTTAATTTTTTTATTTTTGGATATTTTTAATTTTTATTTTTTTACAATTAGAAAAAATATTTTTTTAGTTTAAAAATTAAAAAATAATAATTTTATAGATATGTTCTTTAGTAGATATTGTTTGACTTTATCTATTTTTCTTATTTAAATAAAAAACATTAAATAATATAATTTAAAAATTCAAAAATAAAAAATTTAGTTTTTAAAATTTTTTATTTTATTAAAAATATTTTTTATTTTTTTATTCACGGATAATGCTACACCCAGATAGTTGACTTTTTTTGCTGCACTTGTTCACAAATTAAGAATAAATTAATTTAAAAATTTTAATATTTTAATATTTTTTGGATATTTTTGGAATATGTTATTTTTTTACAATTAGAAAAAGATATTTTTTAGTTTAAAATTTAAAAAAATAATAAATTTACAGATCTATTGTTTATTAGATATTGCTAGACTTTATTATAATTTTATTATTTAAATAAAAAATATTTAATAATATAATTTAAAAATTCACAAATAAAAAATTAGCTTTTTAAAATTTTTATTTTTTTAAAAAATTTTTATTTTTTTATTCTTCGGATAATGCTACACCCAGATAGTTGACTTTTTTTTGCTGCACTTGTTCTCAAATTAAGAATAAATTAATTTAAAAATTTAAATTTTAATTTTTTATTCTTTGGATATTTTTGAATTTTTATTTTTTTACAATTAGAAAAAATATTTTTTTAGTTTAAAATTATAAAAAATAATAATTTATAGATCTGTTCTTTAGTAGATATTGTTTGACTTTATTTTATTTTCTTATTTAAATAAAAAACATTAAATAATATAATTTAAAATTTCAAAAATAAAAAATTTAGTTTTTAAAACTTTTTTATTTTATTAAAAATTTTTTATTTTTTTATTCACGGGATAATGCTACACCCAGACAGTTGACTTTTTTTGTTGCACTTGTTCACAAATTAAGAATAAATTAATTTAAAAATTTTAATATTTTAATATTTTTATTTTTGGATATTTTTGAAATATTTTATTTTTTTACTATTAGAAAAAGATATTTTTTTAGTTTAAAAATTAAAAAAAAATAATAAATTTACAGATCTGTTGTTTATTAGATATTGCTAGATTTATTTTAATTTTATTATTTAAATAAAAAACATTTAATAATATAATTTAAAAATTCAAAAATAAAAAATTTAGCTTTTTAAAACTTTTTATTTTATTAAAAATATTTTTTATTTTTTATTCACGGGATAATGCTACACCCAAACAGTTGACTTTTTTTGTTGCACTTGTTCACAAATTAAGAATAAATTAATTTAAAAATTTAATATTTTAATATTTTTATTTTTTGATATTTTTGGAATATTTTATTTTTTTACTATTAGAAAAAGATATTTTTTTAGTCTAAAAATTTAAAAAAAATAATAAATTTACAGATCTGTTGTTTATTAGATATTGCTAGACTTTATTTTAATTTTATTATTTAAATAAAAACATTTAATAATATAATTTAAAAATTCAAAAATAAAAAATTTAGCTTTTTAAAATTTTTAATTTTTTTAAAAATTTTTATTTTTTATTCTTCGGATAATGCTACACCCAGATAATTGACTTTTTTTTGCTGCACTTGTTCTCAAATTAAGAATAAATTAATTTAAAAATTTAAATTTAATTTTTTATTCTTTGGATATTTTTTAATTTTTTATTTTTTTACAATTAGAAAAAATATTTTTTTAGTTTAAAATTAAAAAAATAATAATTTATAGATCTGTTCTTTAGTAGATATTGTTTGACTTTATTGTATTTTCTTATTTAAATAAAAAACATTAAATAATATAATTTAAAAATTCAAAAATAAAAATTAAGTTTTTAAAATTTTTTATTTTATTTAAAATATTTTTTATTTTTTATTCACGAGATAATGCTACACCTAGATAGTTGACTTTTTTTGCTACACTTGTTCACAAATTAAGAATAAATTAATTTAAAAATTTTAATATTTTAATATTTTTATTTTTGGAAATTTTTGGAATATTTTATTTTTTTACAATTAGAAAAAGATATTTTTTAGTTTGAAAATTTAAAAAAATAATAAATTTACAGATCTATTGTTTATTAGATATTGCTAGACTTTATTATAATTTTATTATTTAAATAAAAAATATTTAATAATATAATTTAAAAATTCAAAAATAAAAAATTTAGCTTTTTAAAATTTTTTATTTTTTAAAAAAAAATTTATTCTTTTATTCTTCGGATAATGCTACACCCAGATAGTTGACTTTTTTTGCTGCACTTGTTCTCAAATTAAGAATAAATTAATTTAAAAGATTTAAAATTTTAATTTTTTATTCTTTGGATATTTTTGAATTTTTTATTTTTTTACAATTAGAAAAAAATATTTTTTTAGTTTAAAAATTAAAAAAGTATTAATTTTATAGATCTGTTCTTTAGTATATATTGTTTGACTTTATTTATTTTTCTTATTTAAATAAAAAACATTAAATAATATAATTTAAAATGTCAAAAATAAAAATTTAGTTTTTAAAAATTTTTTATTTTATTAAAAATATTTTTTATTTTTTTATTCACGGGATAATGCTACACCCAGACAGTTGACTTTTTTTGTTGCACTTGTTCACAAATTAAGAATAAATTAATTTAAAAATTTTAATATTTTAATATTTTTTATTTTTGGATATTTTTGAAATATTTTATTTTTTTACTATTAGAAAAAGATATTTTTTTAGTTTAAAAATTAAAAAAATAATAAATTTACAGATCTGTTGTTTATTAGATATTGCTAGATTTTATTTAATTTTATTATTTAAATAAAAAACATTTAATAATATAATTTAAAAATTCAAAAATAAAAAATTTAGCTTTTTAAAACTTTTTTATTTTATTAAAATATTTTTTATTTTTTATTCACGGGATAATGCTACACCCAAACAGTTGACTTTTTTTGTTGCACTTGTTCACAAATTAAGAATAAATTAATTTAAAAAATTTAATATTTTAATATTTTTTATTTTTTGATATTTTTGGAATATTTTATTTTTTTACTATTAGAAAAAGATATTTTTTTAGTCTAAAAATTTAAAAAAAAAATAATAAATTTACAGATCTGTTGTTTATTAGATATTGCTAGACTTTATTTTAATTTTATTATTTAAATAAAAAACATTTAATAATATAATTTAAAAATTCAAAAATAAAAATTTAGCTTTTTAAAATTTTTAATTTTTTTAAAAAATTTTTATTTTTTTATTCTTCGGATAATGCTACACCCAGATAATTGACTTTTTTTTTGCTGCACTTGTTCTCAAATTAAGAATAAATTAATTTAAAAATTTAAAACTTTAATTTTTTTATTCTTTGGATATTTTTTTAAATTTTTTATTTTTTTACAATTAGAAAAAATATTTTTTTAGTTTAAAATTAAAAAAATAATAATTTTATAGATCTGTTCTTTAGTAGATATTGTTTGACTTTATTGTATTTTTCTTATTTAAATAAAAAACATTAAATAATATAATTTAAAAATTCAAAAATAAAAATTAAGTTTTTAAAATTTTTTTATTTTATTTAAAATATTTTTTATTTTTTATTCACGAGATAATGCTACACCTAGATAGTTGACTTTTTTTGCTACACTTGTTCACAAATTAAGAATAAATTAATTTAAAAATTTTAATATTTTAATATTTTTTATTTTTTGGAAATTTTTGGAATATTTTATTTTTTTACAATTAGAAAAAGATATTTTTTTAGTTTGAAAATTTAAAAAAAATAATAAATTTACAGATCTATTGTTTATTAGATATTGCTAGACTTTATTATAATTTTATTATTTAAATAAAAAATTTAATAATATAATTTAAAAATTCAAAAATAAAAATTTAGCTTTTTAAAATTTTTATTTTTTAAAAAAAAAAATTATTCTTTTATTCTTCGGATAATGCTACACCCAGATAGTTGACTTTTTTTGCTGCACTTGTTCTCAAATTAAGAATAAATTAATTTAAAAGATTTAAAATTTTAATTTTTTTATTCTTTGGATATTTTTGAATTTTTTATTTTTTTACAATTAGAAAAAATATTTTTTTAGTTTAAAAATTAAAAAAGTATTAATTTTATAGATCTGTTCTTTAGTATATATTGTTTGACTTTATTTATTTTTCTTATTTAAATAAAAAACATTAAATAATATAATTTAAAATGTCAAAAATAAAAAATTTAGTTTTTAAAAATTTTTTATTTTTTATTTACGGGATAATGCTACACCCAGACAGTTGACTTTTTTTTGCTGCACTTGTTCACAAATTAAGAATAAATTAATTTAAAAATTTTAATATTTTAATATTTTTTATTTTTTTGGATATTTTTCGAATATTTTATTTTTTTACAATTAGAAAAAGATATTTTTTTAGTTTAAATATTTTAAAAAAATAATAAATTTACAGATCTGTTATTTATTAGATATTGCTAGACTTTATTTTAATTTTATTATTTAAATAAAAAAAATTTTATAATATAATTTAAAAATTCAAAAATAAAAAATTTAGCTTTTTAAAATTTTTTATTTTTTTATTCTCCGGATAATGTAATACCCGGTCTAACCGAAATTAATTGAATAATAAGTTAGGTCGGAGCAAATATGGTTGGAAGATTTGGCAATTGGAATTTCATGATTTAAATATGATATTTGGATTCAGTGAATTTTTCCGAGTCGGAAAACATAGTTTTTTGCGTAAAAGCGCGCAGTAAAATTTTGACCGGAAGTACCGACTGAGATCTGTCTGGTACTGCAACTGAGAAAATTGATTATGAGTAAATAAGATTAGGAAATGAGGAATTATAATTAGGGAAGGTAGAAATATTTGAAGTGCGATTTAGAGCGCTAATCTTAAAGGTTTTGGTCCAAAATTGGGCCAACGGACAAAAATAAGTGAACTGGGCCTAAGTGGGCCCAAGACCCAACATATATAAACATTAGTTATGAGTATTTCAGCTCATTTTGCCCTAAAGAATGAGTGTTGGGCGCTGAATTGAGAAGAGAGAAGAGAAGAGAGAAAACCTAACTCTCTTTGATCTTCAAATCACCATAACTTGAGCTACGGAGCTCCGATTGACGAGCCGTTTGCGGCCACGCATCGCTCTTCTCATCCTCTATATTTCTATCTAAGTTTTGTGGTGATTATTCCATTCATCTCTGCTCAGTTTTCGAAATTTCCCACTGTTACACGTTTTTGGGAAGTTAGTGTTGAAATCTTGTGATTTTGGGTGTTTAGGGATACTCCAACATGGATTCTAAGAAAGTTCTATCCCTACTTCATATGCGCTGAGGTAAGAAGTGCTCAAACCCTTGTGATTTGTCATTTTTATGAGCCCTAGGTTGATGTATGTATGTGATATTGGTTATGTTAGTGTATTTGATGATCTTGGTGCACAATTGGGAGATTGGTGTTGCTTGAGGAGCTTTGGTGAGGCTTGGGGCTAAGGTTGGTGGAGACTTCTAAAGAAGAGGCTCAATTGATTTGGCTACAAGAGGTACGGTTTAAGTTTCATTTAAGTACCGTGTGGTGTGATGAGAATTCCTAGGCTAGATGCCCCTAGGATTAAGTTTGGATTGTGTAATTGGTTGGTGCTAATATGCATAGTTGGTATGTAATGTGAATTAATGATTGGGTTGAGAATTGTGTGGCCTTGTATGCTTGGTGTATTGAAAATTTGATGTTTTGGGTAATGAGTATTGATTTGTGGTTTATGCATTTAAATTGTGAAATTGGACCGGAGGCCATAAATTTTGGGCCGGAGGCCAGAAAGAGGTAAGGAAGGTAAGTTGATGTGTGCATTGTATGATGACACAAGTGATTGGATGAATTTCAGATAATGAATATATGAATGATTGGGTTGGTTATTGAATAATGAGGTTTGAGGAGTTGAAATGTGGAAATTGGTAATTTTGGGTGAAATTGTATAGATGAAGTATGTTTGATTTTGGTTGAGATATATTATGTGGTCATGTATGTAAGTATGATTATTGATGCCTTGATGGTATGATAATGCATGAGAGATGTGTATGTTATGATATATGCTTGAGGAATGATTAAGGTTGATTTGGGGGTGAAACCACGTGATAGTGAGTATGATATTGATTATGTATAATGATGGTTGATTGGAAATAGTATTGTTGGAAATTGGGATGAGGAAGGATGTATGACATGTTGATATGTTTGTAATTTAGCCATTTGTTTGAAATGGGTAAAAATAGTTGTATGGTGGTTTTGTGAATCGTGGTAAAGTGTTAATGTATGAGTTGAGGAGGCTTGATGTTGATTTTGGTATATTTTGATTGATTTCAAAAAGAGTTGAAACTAGCATGTTTTGGTTGATTTTAAAAAGGGTTGAAAATGGCACTTTGTGGTTTTGTATGAAAAAATATGGTTTTTGGACATACTTTGATGGGACATAACATGGACTCTGGATCTCCGTTTTGTGCCAAACTTGTTTAGAAATGAAATTGGATCCAGGATGTCCATGTCGTTCGAAGAACGGGTGAAAAACGATTTAAAATGAGAAAGTTATGTCCGTTGGAAGATTGGGGGTTGAATCTGTGAATTCTGCAGCTTTTAACTTAGAAAATTTTTAGCAGAATGGCCCCTCGCGCGTATGCGCACTTGGCGCGTACGCGCTGTTCTTTCAGAAAATGCCATCCATGCGTGCGCGTGGTGTGCGCGGGCACGCCGATGTGCTGCACCCAATGCCCAGCCATTTTCCCGAGAGTTGTGCCAGAGTTGTGCCAGTTTTATGCCTGGGGCGCAAATGCACCCACGCGTATGCGTGGCTGACGCGTACGCGTGGCTGACGCGTACGCGTCGTCTGGCTGTGTTTCAATCCGCGCATCCGCGTGTATGACGCATACGCGTCGATGAGCTTCGTGGCCATCCACGCGTGCGTGTGGAGTATGCGTACGCGTGGCCCTGTTTTCATCCCAAAGTTGATTTTTAAGTTTTAAAAACTAAATCTCATACTTCTAAGCCTCCGATCTCACCCCTTATGTATTAAATCATTATGATATGCCTAGCAATGAGAAAGGAGCTAGGGGATGTGGTAACTTGCGAGTGAAGCAAGGGGAAAAGTTATGATCAATGATGATCAAAGATGATTATATGAGATATGGAGGATGACGGTGGAAGTACCGTGTATGCCATGAGCCGAAGGGCTATATTTATTGATAAATTGCTAGTTCTTGATTGAACCATGAGCCGGATGGCTGAGTTATCGCCGGGTTACGGCAAAGCCATTATTGATTATGGCTGAGTATTAATGTATATACGATTAATGAATGAATGTGTTAAATGGATAATAATGGAAAATGTTGAAATGTGATGTGTAACCCCGGGTAGTAGGCAGTGGCGTTGTCCACTTGCTTCGGGTATGAGATGGAAAAGGATGTTTATGATAAATGAGTTAATTATGGAGTTTTGGATGAATGTAGCTCTGATACCTGGGTAGTAGTAAGGGTTGGGGTTCGTCCCACTTGCTCCAGGTTAATGTTTGAGATTTGATAACAATGAGGATTGATAATATGAATTGAGATTGAATGAATATATGTTTGAGATACCTGGGCAGTAGCAAGGGTTGTGGTTCGTCCCGCTTGCTCTGGGTTAATGCTTAAGATACCTGGGCAGTAGCAAGGGTTGTGGTTCGTCCCACTTGCTCCAGGTCAGAGATTGTGACGTCTGGGTAGTAGCGGCAGTAGTGGTGAATCCACTCGCTCCAGGTTGAGCTTTTAAACACCTGCCTGGGTAGTAGCCGCAGTAGTGGTTGTTCCACTGGCTCTGGGTTGAGCGAGTAGTAGCAAGGGGGTTGTAGCTCAAACCTACTTGCTCCGCAAGGGGTGTTTCTGTCCAATGGTTAGCTACCATAACATGTCGGGTTGGCTATATAACCGACAGATGATATCATCAGCCATAGGGCAGGCATACATCATTTGCATATGTTTGAATTGTTTGGATTTGCCTATTTGTTTTGGATTTCTACATCATATATGCTATGTTACCTGATTATGTGCTACTTGTTCTACTTGTACCTTATTTGTGTATTAATTGTCTGTATTGCTTGTGTTTGTACAACTGAGAGATTCCTCATGTTGGTATCGGTGGATGTTGAGGGCTGTTCTTGATGAGATGAATTGATGATGCAATTGCATGATGATGATGATCTTTGAATGAGATAATTTGAGCCCCCTGGGTAGACGCAGTGATGTGATTTCACTAGCTTCAGGCGAGGGTATGATGTATTGATATAGAGTTGCTGAGGCAGAACAACTGGTGATGGTTTTGCTTATGATTCTGAGTCTGATTCGTGGAAGAATCAGCGAGTTGGGAAACATATGTAACATGAACTAGATTTAGTATCCCCTTACGACAGATGCCTATTTATGGATTAGTGAGAATCTAGGCTGGATACTTGGTGAAAAGAAGTTTAGGATGCTTAATGAGTCTTTATTGCAGTGCATTGTATTTATTTGGCACTTTTACCGTACTGGGAACCCATGGGCCGGGAGTTCTCATTCCGTATATATCTCTTGTTTTTCAGATACAGGTCCAGGTGCTCACAAGTGAGCTGTGGTTCGTCTGAGAGACGGCGAAGATCTTTATTTTGTCTACTTTGTGTTTTGCTTAGAATCTCTCCATCCTTGTTTTGAAAAGATTATATTATGTATTGAACTCTTTTGAACTTGCCTATAGAGGCTCTTGTGTTTCCTTTGGGAGAGATTAGGATATACTGTTGTCAACTACTTTCATACTGTACCCTAGCCGGCCTAAACTTCGCGGGTCGCGACTAGTGGCTATTTACTTATGTTATATATATCTATCTGTTATCTATCTCTTAATCTCCTTTATGCCTTATCCGTATATCGCTTTCGGCTTCACGTTTTATCTTTTCGATGTCGAAACGTGAGTGATACGTCTTCGCGATTTTATTTCTACTCTTTTCAGGCTTCTCGATTAATACTCCTTTCGAAATTACCTACATTTATATATTAAAAATCCACCTGAGAGTCGTACCACCATAATATCATTGACTTATGACTCGAGCATAAGGATTTGAATATTAGGGTGTTACAGATAATGCTACACCCAGATAGTTGACTTTTTTTGCTGTATTTGTTCTCAAATTAAGAATAAATTAATTTAAAAAATTTAAAATTTTATTTTTTTTAATTTTTTAATTTTTGATATTTTTTATTTTTTTACAATTAGAAAAAATATTTTTTTAGTTTAAAAATTAAAAAATAATAATTTTATAGATCTCTTCTTTAGTAGATATTGTTTGACATTATTTTATTTTTCATATTTAAATAAAAACATTAAATAATATAATTTAAAAATTCAAAAATAAAAAATTAAGTTTTTAAAATTTTTTATTTTTTTAAAAATATTTTTTATTTTTTTATTCACGGGATAATGCTACACCTAGACAGTTGACTTTTTTTGCTGCACTTGTTCACAAATTAAGAAAAAATTAATTTAAAAATTTTAATATTTTAATATTTTCTATTTTTTGGATATTTTTTGATTTTTTTATTTTTTATAATTAGAAAAAAATATTTTTTTTAGTTTAGAAATTAAAAATAATAATAATTTTATAGATCTATTCTTTAGTAGATATTGTTTGACTTTATTTAATTTTTTTTATTTAAATAAAAAACATTAAATAATATAATTTAAAAATTCAAAAATTAAAAAGTTAGTTTTTTAAAATTTTTTATTTTTTTAAAAATATTTTAATTTTTTTATTCACCAGATATTGCTACTCCGAGACAGTTGACTTTTTTTTTGCTGCACTTGTTCACAAATTAAGAATAAATTAATTTAAAAAATTTAATATTTAAATTTTTTTATTTTTTGGATATTTTTGGAATATTTTATTTTTTTACAATTAGAAAAAGATATTTTTAGATTAAAATTTAAAAAATAATAAATTTACAAATCTGTTGTTTATTATATATTGCTGACTTTATTTTTTATTATTTAAATAAAAAAATTTAATAATATAATTTAAAAATTAAAAATAAAAAATTTAGCTTTTTAAATTTTTAATTTTTTTAAAATTTTTTATTTTTTATTCTCCGATAATGCCACCCCAGATAGTTGACTTTTTTTGCTGCACTTGTTCACAAATTAAGAATAAATTAATTTAAAAAATTTAATTTTTTTAATTTTTGATATTTTTGGATTTTTTATTTTTTAAATTAGAAAAAAAATTTTAGTTTAAAATTAAAAAAATAATAATTTACAGATCTGTTTTTATAGATATTGTTGGACTTTATTTTTTTATTATTTAAATAAAAAAATTAATAATATAATTTAAAAATTAAAAATAAAAAATTTATTTTTTAAAATTTTTATTTTTTAAAATATTTTTTATTTTTTATTCACCGGATAATGCTACCCAGACAGTTGACTTTTTTTGCTGCACTTGTTCACAAATTAAGAATAAATTATTTAAAAAATTTAAATTTTTTATTTTTTGGATATTTTGGAATTTTTTATTTTTTAAATTAGAAAAAGATATTTTTAGTTTAAAATTTAAAAAAATAATAAATTTACAAATCTGTTGTTTATTAGATATTGCTAGACTTTATTATAATTTTATTAAATAAAAAACATTTAATAATATAATTTAAAAATTAAAATTTAAAAAATTTAATTTTTTAAAAATATTTTTTATTTTTTTATTCACCGGATAATGCTACCCTTACACAGTTGACTTTTTTTGCTGCAACTGTTCACAAATTAAGAATAAATTAATTTAAAAAATTTAATTTTTAATTTTTTGGATATTTTTGGAATTTTTTATTTTTTAAAACTAGGAAAAAAATTTTAGTTTAAAATTAAAAAAATAATAAAGTTACAGATTTGTTGTTTACTAGATATTGCTAGACTTTATTTTTTTATTATTTAAATAAAAAATTTAATAATATAATTTAAAAATTAAAAAATAAAAAATTTATATTTTTAAATTTTTTATTTTTTTAAAAATATTTTTTATTTTTTTATTCACCGGATAATGCTACCCTAAGATAGTTGACTTTTTTTGCTGCACCTGTTCACAAATTAAGAATAAATTAATTTAAAAAATTTAATTTTTTGGAATTTTTTATTTTTCTAAAACTAGAAAAAAGAAATTTTGTGTTTAAAATTAAAAAAATAATAAACTTACAAATTGTTGTTTACTAGATATTGTTGGACTTTATTTTTTTATTATTTAAATAAAAAAATTTAATAATATAATTTAAAAATTAAAAAATAAAAAATTTATATTTTAAAATTTTTATTTTTTTAAAAATATTTTTTATTTTTTATTCACCGGATAATGCTACCCTAAGATAGTTGACTTTTTTTGCTGCACCTGTTCACAAATTAAGAATAAATTAATTTAAAAAATTTAATTTTTTTGGAATTTTTTATTTTTCTAAAACTAGAAAAAAAATTTGTGTTTAAAATTAAAAAAATAATAAACTTACAAATCTGTTGTTTACTAGATATTGTTGGACTTTATTTTTTTATTATTTAAATAAAAAATTTAATAATATAATTTAAAAATTAAAAAATAAAAAATTTATATTTTTAAAATTTTTATTTTTTTAAAAATATTTTTTATTTTTTTATTCACCGGATAATGCTACCCTAAGATAGTTGACTTTTTTTGCTGCACCTGTTCACAAATTAAGAATAAATTAATTTAAAAAATTTAATTTTTTAATTTTTTGGATATTTTTGAATTTTTTATTTTTTAAAACTGGAAAAAAAATTAGTTTAAAATTAAAAAAATAATAAAGTTACAGATTTGTTGTTTACTAGATATTGCTGGACTTTATTTTTTTATTATTTAAATAAAAAATTTAATAATATAATTTAAAAATTAAAAAATAAAAAATTTATATTTTTAAAATTTTTATTTTTTAAAAATATTTTTTATTTTTTTATTCACCGGATAATGCTACCCTAAGATAGTTGACTTTTTTTGCTGCACCTGTTCACAAATTAAGAATAAATTAATTTAAAAAATTTAATTTTTTAATTTTTTGGATATTTTTGAATTTTTTATTTTTTAAAACTGAAAAAAAATTAGTTTAAAATTAAAAAAATAATAAAGTTACAGATTGTTGTTTACTAGATATTGCTGGACTTTATTTTTTTATTATTTAAATAAAAAATTTAATAATATAATTTAAAAATTAAAAAATAAAAAATTTATATTTTTAAAATTTTTTATTTTTTTAAAAATATTTTTTATTTTTTTATTCACCGGATAATGCTACCCTAAGATAGTTGACTTTTTTTGCTGCACCTGTTCACAAATTAAGAATAAATTAATTTAAAAAATTTAATTTTTTGGAATTTTTTATTTTTCTAAAACTAGAAAAAAGAAATTTTGTGTTTAAAATTAAAAAAATAATAAACTTACAAATCTGTTGTTTACTAGATATTGTTGGACTTTATTTTTTTATTATTTAAATAAAAAATTTAATAATATAATTTAAAAATTAAAAAATAAAAAATTTATATTTTTAAAATTTTTATTTTTTTAAAAATATTTTTTATTTTTTTATTCACCGGATAATGCTACCCTAAGATAGTTGACTTTTTTTGCTGCACCTGTTCACAAATTAAGAATAAATTAATTTAAAAAATTTAATTTTTATTTTTTGGATATTTTTGAATTTTTTATTTTTTAAAACTGGAAAAAAAATTTAGTTTAAAATTAAAAAAATAATAAAGTTACAGATTTGTTGTTTACTAGATATTGCTGGACTTTATTTTTTTATTATTTAAATAAAAAATTTAATAATATAATTTAAAAATTAAAAAATAAAAAATTTATATTTTTAAAATTTTTATTTTTTTAAAAATATTTTTTATTTTTTTATTCACCGGATAATGCTACCCTAAGATAGTTGACTTTTTTTGCTGCACCTGTTCACAAATTAAGAATAAATTAATTTAAAAATTTAATTTTTTAATTTTTTGGATATTTTTGAATTTTTTATTTTTTAAAACTAGAAAAAAAATTTAGTTTAAAATTAAAAAAATAATAAAGTTACAGATTGTTGTTTACTAGATATTGCTGGACTTTATTTTTTTATTATTTAAATAAAAAATTTAATAATATAATTTAAAAATTAAAAAATAAAAAATTTATATTTTTAAAATTTTTTATTTTTTTAAAAATATTTTTTATTTTTTTATTCACCGGATAATGCTACCCTAAGATAGTTGACTTTTTTTGCTGCACCTGTTCACAAATTAAGAATAAATTAATTTAAAAAATTTAATTTTTTTTTTTGGAATTTTTTATTTTTTAAAACTAGAAAAAAAATTTTGTTTAAAATTAAAAAAATAATAAATTACAATCTGTTGTTTACTAGATATTGTTGGACTTTATTTTTTTATTATTTAAATAAAAAATTTAATAATATAATTTAAAAATTAAAAATAAAAAATTTATATTTTTAAAATTTTTATTTTTTTAAAAATATTTTTTATTTTTTTATTCACCGGATAATGCTACCCTAAGATAGTTGACTTTTTTTGCTGCACCTGTTCACAAATTAAGAATAAATTAATTTAAAAAATTTAATTTTTTTGGAATTTTTTATTTTTCTAAAACTAGAAAAAAGAAATTTTGTTTAAAATTAAAAAAATAATAAACTTACAAATCTGTTGTTTACTAGATATTGTTGGACTTTATTTTTTTATTATTTAAATAAAAAATTTAATAATATAATTTAAAAATTAAAAAATAAAAAATTTATATTTTTAAAATTTTTATTTTTTTAAAAATATTTTTTATTTTTTATTCACCGGATAATGCTACCCTAAGATAGTTGACTTTTTTTGCTGCACCTGTTCACAAATTAAGAATAAATTAATTTAAAAAATTTAATTTTTTAATTTTTTGGATATTTTTGAATTTTTTATTTTTTAAAACTGAAAAAAAATTTAGTTTAAAATTAAAAAAATAATAAAGTTACAGATTGTTGTTTACTAGATATTGCTGGACTTTATTTTTTTATTATTTAAATAAAAAATTTAATAATATAATTTAAAAATTAAAAAATAAAAAATTTATATTTTTAAAATTTTTATTTTTTTAAAAATATTTTTTATTTTTTATTCACCGGATAATGCTACCCTAAGATAGTTGACTTTTTTTGCTGCACCTGTTCACAAATTAAGAATAAATTAATTTAAAAAATTTAATTTTTTTGGAATTTTTTATTTTTTAAAACTAGAAAAAAAATTTTGTTTAAAATTAAAAAAATAATAAACTTACAAATCTGTTGTTTACTAGATATTGTTGGACTTTATTTTTTTATTATTTAAATAAAAAATTTAATAATATAATTTAAAAATTAAAAAATAAAAAATTTATATTTTTAAAATTTTTATTTTTTTAAAAATATTTTTTATTTTTTTATTCACCGGATAATGCTACCCTAAGATAGTTGACTTTTTTTGCTGCACCTGTTCACAAATTAAGAATAAATTAATTTAAAAAATTTAATTTTTTTGGAATTTTTTATTTTTTAAAACTAGAAAAAAAATTTTGTTTAAAATTAAAAAAATAATAAATTACAATCTGTTGTTTACTAGATATTGTGGACTTTATTTTTTTATTATTTAAATAAAAAATTTAATAATATAATTTAAAAATTAAAAAATAAAAAATTTATATTTTTAAAATTTTTATTTTTTTAAAAATATTTTTTATTTTTTTATTCACCGGATAATGCTACCCTAAGATAGTTGACTTTTTTTGCTGCACCTGTTCACAAATTAAGAATAAATTAATTTAAAAAATTTAATTTTTTAATTTTTTGGATATTTTTGAATTTTTTATTTTTTAAAACTGAAAAAAAATTTAGTTTAAAATTAAAAAAATAATAAAGTTACAGATTTGTTGTTTACTAGATATTGCTGGACTTTATTTTTTTATTATTTAAATAAAAAATTTAATAATATAATTTAAAAATTAAAAATAAAAAATTTATATTTTTAAAATTTTTATTTTTTTAAAAATATTTTTTATTTTTTTATTCACCGGATAATGCTACCCTAAGATAGTTGACTTTTTTTGCTGCACCTGTTCACAAATTAAGAATAAATTAATTTAAAAAATTTAATTTTTTTTTTGGAATTTTTTATTTTTTAAAACTAGAAAAAAAATTTGTTTAAAATTAAAAAAATAATAAATTACAATTGTTGTTTACTAGATATTGTGGACTTTATTTTTTTATTATTTAAATAAAAAATTTAATAATATAATTTAAAAATTAAAAATAAAAAATTTATATTTTTAAAATTTTTATTTTTTTAAAAATATTTTTTATTTTTTTATTCACCGGATAATGCTACCCTAAGATAGTTGACTTTTTTTGCTGCACCTGTTCACAAATTAAGAATAAATTAATTTAAAAAATTTAATTTTTTTGGAATTTTTTATTTTTCTAAAACTAGAAAAAAGAAATTTTGTGTTTAAAATTAAAAAAATAATAAACTTACAAATCTGTTGTTTACTAGATATTGTTGGACTTTATTTTTTTATTATTTAAATAAAAAATTTAATAATATAATTTAAAAATTAAAAAATAAAAATTTATATTTTTAAAATTTTTAATTTTTTTAAAAATATTTTTTATTTTTTATTCACCGGATAATGCTACCCTAAGATAGTTGACTTTTTTTGCTGCACCTGTTCACAAATTAAGAATAAATTAATTTAAAAAATTTAATTTTTTATTTTTTGGATATTTTTGAATTTTTTATTTTTTAAAACTGAAAAAAAATTTAGTTTAAAATTAAAAAAATAATAAAGTTACAGATTGTTGTTTACTAGATATTGCTGGACTTTATTTTTTTATTATTTAAATAAAAAATTTAATAATATAATTTAAAAATTAAAAAATAAAAAATTTATATTTTTAAAATTTTTTATTTTTTTAAAAATATTTTTTATTTTTTTATTCACCGGATAATGCTACCCTAAGATAGTTGACTTTTTTTGCTGCACCTGTTCACAAATTAAGAATAAATTAATTTAAAAAATTTAATTTTTTTGGAATTTTTTATTTTTCTAAAACTAGAAAAAGAAATTTGTGTTTAAAATTAAAAAAATAATAAACTTACAAATCTGTTGTTTACTAGATATTGTTGGACTTTATTTTTTTATTATTTAAATAAAAAAATTTAATAATATAATTTAAAAATTAAAAAATAAAAAATTTATATTTTTAAAATTTTTATTTTTTTAAAAATATTTTTTATTTTTTTATTCACCGGATAATGCTACCCTAAGATAGTTGACTTTTTTTGCTGCACCTGTTCACAAATTAAGAATAAATTAATTTAAAAAATTTAATTTTTTAATTTTTTGGATATTTTTAGAATTTTTTATTTTTTAAAACTGGAAAAAAAATTAGTTTAAAATTAAAAAAATAATAAAGTTACAGATTTGTTGTTTACTAGATATTGCTGGACTTTATTTTTTTATTATTTAAATAAAAAATTTAATAATATAATTTAAAAATTAAAAAATAAAAATTTATATTTTTAAAATTTTTTATTTTTTTAAAAATATTTTTTATTTTTTATTCACCGGATAATGCTACCCTAAGATAGTTGACTTTTTTTGCTGCACCTGTTCACAAATTAAGAATAAATTAATTTAAAAAATTTAATTTTTTTGGAATTTTTTATTTTTCTAAAACTAGAAAAAGAAATTTTGTGTTTAAAATTAAAAAAATAATAAACTTACAAATCTGTTGTTTACTAGATATTGTTGGACTTTATTTTTTTATTATTTAAATAAAAAAATTTAATAATATAATTTAAAAATTAAAAATAAAAAATTTATATTTTTAAAATTTTTATTTTTTAAAAATATTTTTTATTTTTTATTCACCGGATAATGCTACCCTAAGATAGTTGACTTTTTTTGCTGCACCTGTTCACAAATTAAGAATAAATTAATTTAAAAAATTTAATTTTTTATTTTTTGGATATTTTTAGAATTTTTTATTTTTTAAAACTGGAAAAAAATTTAGTTTAAAATTAAAAAAATAATAAAGTTACAGATTGTTGTTTACTAGATATTGCTGGACTTTATTTTTTTATTATTTAAATAAAAAATTTAATAATATAATTTAAAAATTAAAAATAAAAAATTTATATTTTTAAAATTTTTTATTTTTTAAAAATATTTTTTATTTTTTTATTCACCGGATAATGCTACCCTAAGATAGTTGACTTTTTTTGCTGCACCTGTTCACAAATTAAGAATAAATTAATTTAAAAAATTTAATTTTTTTTTGGATATTTTTTTTTATTTTTTAAAACTAGAAAAAAAATTTTGTTTAAAATTAAAAAAATAATAAATTACAATCTGTTGTTTACTAGATATTGTTGGACTTTATTTTTTTATTATTTAAATAAAAAAATTTAATAATATAATTTAAAAATTAAAAATAAAAAATTTATATTTTTAAAATTTTTATTTTTTAAAAATATTTTTTATTTTTTTATTCACCGGATAATGCTACCCTAAGATAGTTGACTTTTTTTGCTGCACCTGTTCACAAATTAAGAATAAATTAATTTAAAAAATTTAATTTTTTATTTTTTGGATATTTTTGAATTTTTATTTTTTAAAACTAGAAAAAAAATTTAGTTTAAAATTAAAAAAATAATAAAGTTACAGATCTGTTGTTTACTAGATATTGCTGGACTTTATTTTTTTATTATTTAAATAAAAAATTTAATAATATAATTTAAAAATTAAAAAATAAAAATTTATATTTTTAAAATTTTTATTTTTTTAAAAATATTTTTTATTTTTTTATTCACCGGATAATGCTACCCTAAGATAGTTGACTTTTTTTGCTGCACCTGTTCACAAATTAAGAATAAATTAATTTAAAAAATTTAATTTTTTTGGAATTTTTTATTTTTCTAAAACTAGAAAAAGAAATTTTGTGTTTAAAATTAAAAAAATAATAAACTTACAAATCTGTTGTTTACTAGATATTGTTGGACTTTATTTTTTTATTATTTAAATAAAAAAATTTAATAATATAATTTAAAAATTAAAAAATAAAAATTTATATTTTTAAAATTTTTATTTTTTTAAAAATATTTTTTATTTTTTTATTCACCGGATAATGCTACCCTAAGATAGTTGACTTTTTTTGCTGCACCTGTTCACAAATTAAGAATAAATTAATTTAAAAAATTTAATTTTTTATTTTTTGGATATTTTTGAATTTTTATTTTTTTAAAACTGAAAAAAAATTTAGTTTAAAATTAAAAAAATAATAAAGTTACAGATTGTTGTTTACTAGATATTGCTGGACTTTATTTTTTTATTATTTAAATAAAAAATTTAATAATATAATTTAAAAATTAAAAAATAAAAAATTTATATTTTTAAAATTTTTATTTTTTTAAAAATATTTTTTATTTTTTATTCACCGGATAATGCTACCCTAAGATAGTTGACTTTTTTTGCTGCACCTGTTCACAAATTAAGAATAAATTAATTTAAAAAATTTAATTTTTTTTTGGAATTTTTTATTTTTTAAAACTAGAAAAAAAATTTTGTTTAAAATTAAAAAAATAATAAATTACAATCTGTTGTTTACTAGATATTGTGGACTTTATTTTTTTATTATTTAAATAAAAAATTTAATAATATAATTTAAAAATTAAAAAATAAAAAATTTATATTTTTAAAATTTTTTATTTTTTAAAAATATTTTTTATTTTTTATTCACCGGATAATGCTACCCTAAGATAGTTGACTTTTTTTGCTGCACCTGTTCACAAATTAAGAATAAATTAATTTAAAAAATTTAATTTTTAATTTTTGGATATTTTTGAATTTTTTATTTTTTAAAACTGAAAAAAAATTAGTTTAAAATTAAAAAAATAATAAAGTTACAGATTTGTTGTTTACTAGATATTGCTGGACTTTATTTTTTTATTATTTAAATAAAAAATTTAATAATATAATTTAAAAATTAAAAAATAAAAATTTATATTTTTAAAATTTTTTATTTTTTTAAAAATATTTTTTATTTTTTTATTCACCGGATAATGCTACCCTAAGATAGTTGACTTTTTTGCTGCACCTGTTCACAAATTAAGAATAAATTAATTTAAAAAATTTAATTTTTTTGGAATTTTTTATTTTTCTAAAACTAGAAAAAGAAATTTTGTGTTTAAAATTAAAAAAATAATAAACTTACAAATCTGTTGTTTACTAGATATTGTTGGACTTTATTTTTTTATTATTTAAATAAAAAATTTAATAATATAATTTAAAAATTAAAAATAAAAAATTTATATTTTTAAAATTTTTTATTTTTTAAAAATATTTTTTATTTTTTTATTCACCGGATAATGCTACCCTAAGATAGTTGACTTTTTTTGCTGCACCTGTTCACAAATTAAGAATAAATTAATTTAAAAAATTTAATTTTTTTGGAATTTTTTATTTTTCTAAAACTAGAAAAAAGAAATTTTGTGTTTAAAATTAAAAAAATAATAAACTTACAAATCTGTTGTTTACTAGATATTGTTGGACTTTATTTTTTTATTATTTAAATAAAAAATTTAATAATATAATTTAAAAATTAAAAAATAAAAAATTTATATTTTTAAAATTTTTATTTTTTAAAAATATTTTTTATTTTTTATTCACCGGATAATGCTACCCTAAGATAGTTGACTTTTTTTGCTGCACCTGTTCACAAATTAAGAATAAATTAATTTAAAAAATTTAATTTTTTAATTTTTTGGATATTTTTGAATTTTTTATTTTTTAAAACTGGAAAAAAAATTTAGTTTAAAATTAAAAAAATAATAAAGTTACAGATTTGTTGTTTACTAGATATTGCTGGACTTTATTTTTTTATTATTTAAATAAAAAATTTAATAATATAATTTAAAAATTAAAAATAAAAAATTTATATTTTTAAAATTTTTTATTTTTTAAAAATATTTTTTATTTTTTATTCACCGGATAATGCTACCCTAAGATAGTTGACTTTTTTTGCTGCACCTGTTCACAAATTAAGAATAAATTAATTTAAAAAATTTAATTTTTTGGAATTTTTTATTTTTCTAAAACTAGAAAAAGAAATTTGTGTTTAAAATTAAAAAAATAATAAACTTACAAATCTGTTGTTTACTAGATATTGTTGGACTTTATTTTTTTATTATTTAAATAAAAAAATTTAATAATATAATTTAAAAATTAAAAAATAAAAAATTTATATTTTTAAAATTTTTATTTTTTTAAAAATATTTTTTATTTTTTTATTCACCGGATAATGCTACCCTAAGATAGTTGACTTTTTTTGCTGCACCTGTTCACAAATTAAGAATAAATTAATTTAAAAAATTTAATTTTTTATTTTTGGATATTTTTGAATTTTTATTTTTTAAAACTGAAAAAAAATTTAGTTTAAAATTAAAAAAATAATAAAGTTACAGATTGTTGTTTACTAGATATTGCTGGACTTTATTTTTTTATTATTTAAATAAAAAATTTAATAATATAATTTAAAAATTAAAAAATAAAAAATTTATATTTTTAAAATTTTTTATTTTTTTAAAAATATTTTTTATTTTTTTATTCACCGGATAATGCTACCCTAAGATAGTTGACTTTTTTTGCTGCACCTGTTCACAAATTAAGAATAAATTAATTTAAAAAATTTAATTTTTTTGGAATTTTTTATTTTTCTAAAACTAGAAAAAGAAATTTTGTGTTTAAAATTAAAAAAATAATAAACTTACAATCTGTTGTTTACTAGATATTGTTGGACTTTATTTTTTTATTATTTAAATAAAAAAATTTAATAATATAATTTAAAAATTAAAAAATAAAAAATTTATATTTTTAAAATTTTTATTTTTTAAAAATATTTTTTATTTTTTATTCACCGGATAATGCTACCCTAAGATAGTTGACTTTTTTTGCTGCACCTGTTCACAAATTAAGAATAAATTAATTTAAAAAATTTAATTTTTAATTTTTTGGATATTTTTGAATTTTTTATTTTTTAAAACTAGAAAAAAAATTTAGTTTAAAATTAAAAAAATAATAAAGTTACAGATCTGTTGTTTACTAGATATTGCTGGACTTTATTTTTTTATTATTTAAATAAAAAATTTAATAATATAATTTAAAAATTAAAAAATAAAAAATTTATATTTTTAAAATTTTTTATTTTTTTAAAAATATTTTTTATTTTTTATTCACCGGATAATGCTACCCTAAGATAGTTGACTTTTTTTGCTGCACCTGTTCACAAATTAAGAATAAATTAATTTAAAAAATTTAATTTTTTTGGAATTTTTTATTTTTCTAAAACTAGAAAAAAGAAATTTTGTTTAAAATTAAAAAAATAATAAACTTACAAATCTGTTGTTTACTAGATATTGTGGACTTTATTTTTTTATTATTTAAATAAAAAATTTAATAATATAATTTAAAAATTAAAAAATAAAAATTTATATTTTTAAAATTTTTATTTTTTTAAAAATATTTTTTATTTTTTTATTCACCGGATAATGCTACCCTAAGATAGTTGACTTTTTTTGCTGCACCTGTTCACAAATTAAGAATAAATTAATTTAAAAAATTTAATTTTTTTGGAATTTTTTATTTTTCTAAAACTAGAAAAAAAATTTTGTTTAAAATTAAAAAAATAATAAACTTACAAATCTGTTGTTTACTAGATATTGTTGGACTTTATTTTTTATTATTTAAATAAAAAATTTAATAATATAATTTAAAAATTAAAAATAAAAAATTTATATTTTTAAAATTTTTATTTTTTTAAAAATATTTTTATTTTTTATTCACCGGATAATGCTACCCTAAGATAGTTGACTTTTTTTGCTGCACCTGTTCACAAATTAAGAATAAATTAATTTAAAAAATTTAATTTTTAATTTTTTGGATATTTTTGAATTTTTTATTTTTTAAAACTAGAAAAAAAATTTAGTTTAAAATTAAAAAAATAATAAAGTTACAGATCTGTTGTTTACTAGATATTGCTGGACTTTATTTTTTTATTATTTAAATAAAAAATTTAATAATATAATTTAAAAATTAAAAAATAAAAAATTTATATTTTTAAAATTTTTTATTTTTTTAAAAATATTTTTTATTTTTTATTCACCGGATAATGCTACCCTAAGATAGTTGACTTTTTTTGCTGCACCTGTTCACAAATTAAGAATAAATTAATTTAAAAAATTTAATTTTTTATTTTTTGGATATTTTTGAATTTTTTATTTTTTTAAAACTAGAAAAAAAATTTAGTTTAAAATTAAAAAAATAATAAAGTTACAGATTGTTGTTTACTAGATATTGCTGGACTTTATTTTTTTATTATTTAAATAAAAAATTTAATAATATAATTTAAAAATTAAAAAATAAAAAATTTATATTTTTAAAATTTTTTATTTTTTTAAAAATATTTTTTATTTTTTTATTCACCGGATAATGCTACCCTAAGATAGTTGACTTTTTTTGCTGCACCTGTTCACAAATTAAGAATAAATTAATTTAAAAAATTTAATTTTTTTGGAATTTTTTATTTTTTAAAACTAGAAAAAGAAATTTTGTTTAAAATTAAAAAATAATAAATTACAATCTGTTGTTTACTAGATATTGTGGACTTTATTTTTTTATTATTTAAATAAAAAATTTAATAATATAATTTAAAAATTAAAAAATAAAAAATTTATATTTTTAAAATTTTTATTTTTTTAAAAATATTTTTTATTTTTTATTCACCGGATAATGCTACCCTAAGATAGTTGACTTTTTTTGCTGCACCTGTTCACAAATTAAGAATAAATTAATTTAAAAATTTAATTTTTATTTTTATTTTTGGAATTTTTTATTTTTTAAAACTAGAAAAAAGAAATTTTGTTTAAAATTAAAAAAATAATAAAGTTACAATCTGTTGTTTACTAGATATTGTGGACTTTATTTTTTTATTATTTAAATAAAAAATTTAATAATATAATTTAAAAATTAAAAATAAAAAATTTATATTTTTAAAATTTTTATTTTTTAAAAATATTTTTTATTTTTTATTCACCGGATAATGCTACCCTAAGATAGTTGACTTTTTTGCTGCACCTGTTCACAAATTAAGAATAAATTAATTTAAAAAATTTAATTTTTATTTTTGGAATTTTTTATTTTTTAAAACTAGAAAAAAATTTGTTTAAAATTAAAAAATAATAAATTACAATTGTTGTTTACTAGATATTGTGACTTTATTTTTTTTATTTAAATAAAAAATTTAATAATATAATTTAAAATTAAAAATAAAAATTTATTTTTAAATTTTTATTTTTTTAAAATATTTTTATTTTTTATTCACCGGATAATGCTACTAAGATAGTTGACTTTTTTGCTGCA
>NC_092036.1:67270146-67286929 GCF_003086295.3 Arachis hypogaea
ATTAATATTTAATATTTTTATTTTTTATTTTTTTAAATATTTGTTTAATTTATATGTTACAATTATTTTTTATATTGCTGAATTATTTTTTATTATTTAATAAAAATTTAATATAATTAAATTAAATTAAAAATTTAGTTTTTAAATTTTTTTATTTTTTTAAAATATTTTATTTTTTTATTCACGGATAAGCTACACTTAGACAGTTGACTTTTTTTGCTGCACTGTTCACAAATTAAGAATAAATTAATTTAAAAAATTTAATTTTTTATTTATTGGATATTTTTTTTTATTTAAATAAAAAATTTAATAATATAATTTAAAAATTAAAATTTAAAAATTTAATTTTTTAAAATTTTAATTTTTTAAAAATATTTTTTATTTTTTTATTCACCGAATAATGCTACCCTCACACAGTTGACTTTTTTTGCTGCACCTGTTCACAAATTAAGAATAAATTAATTTAAAAAATTTAATTTTTTAATTTTTTGATACTTTTGGAATTTCTTATTTTTTTAAAATAGAAAAAGAAATTTTTAGTTTAAAATTAAAAAAATAATAAAGTTACAGATCTGTTGTTTACTAGATATTGCTGGACTTTATTTTTTTATTATTTAAAAAAAAATTTAATAATATAATTTAAAAATTCAAAAATAAATAATTTAGTTTTTTAAAATTTTTAATTTTTTAAAAATATTTTTTATTTTTTATTCACCGGATAATGCTACACCCAGACGGTTCACTTTTTTGCTGCACTTGTTCACAAATTAAGAATAAATTAATTTAAAAAATTTAATATTTTTTTATTTATGGATATTTTTGGAGTTTTTTATTTTTTTACAACTACAAAAAATTTTTGTTTAAAATTAAAAAAAAAATAATGTTACAAATCTATTGTTTATTAGATATTGCTGGACATTATTTTTTATTATTAAATAAAAAAATTAATAATATAATTTAAAATTAAAATTTAAAAAATTTAGTTTTTTAAATTTTTTTATTTTTTAAAATATTTTTATTTTTTATTCATCAGATAATGCTACACTTAGACAGTTGACTTTTTTTGCTCACTTGTTCACAAATTAAGAATAAATGAATTTAAAAGATTTAATTTTTTTATTTTTTGGATATTTTTGGAATTTTTTATTTTTTTAAAACTAGAAAAAATTTAGTTTAAAAGTTAAAAAAATAATAAAGTTACAGATCTGTTGTTTACTAGATATTGCTAGACTTTATTTTTATTATTTAAATAAAAAACATTTAATAATATAATTTAAAATTAAAAATAAATAATTTACTTTTTTAAAGTTTTTTTATTTTTTTAAAAATATTTTTATTTTTTATTCACCGGATATTACTACACTTAGACAGTTGACTTTTTTGCTGCACTTGTTCTCAAATTAAGAATAAATTAATTTAAAAAATTTAATTTTTTATTTTTTGGTTACTTTTGGAATTTTTTATTTTTTTAAAACTAGAAAAAAATTTTTAGTTTAAAATAAAAAAAATAATAAAGTTACAGATCTGTTGTTTACTAGATATTGCTGGACTTTATTTTTTTATTATTTAAATAAAAAATTTAATAATATAATTAAAAATTCAAAAATAAATAATTTAGTTTTTAAAATTTTTATTTTTTTAAAAATATTTTTTATTTTTTATTCACCGGATAATGCTACACCCAGACAGTTGACTTTTTTTGCTGCACTTGTTCACAAATTAAGAATAAATTAATTTAAAAAATTTAATATTTTTTATTTATTTGGATATTTTTGGAGTTTTTTATTTTTTTACAACTACAAAAAAATTTTGTTTAAAATTAAAAAAAATAATAATGTTACAAATCTATTGTTTATTAGATATTGCTGGACATTATTTTTTTATTATTTAAATAAAAATATTTAATAATATAATTAAAATTAAAATTTAAAAAATTTAGTTTTTTAAATTTTTTCATTTTTTTGAAAATATTTTTATTTTTTTATTCACCGGATAATGCTACACTTAGACAGTTGACTTTTTTTGCTGCACGTGTTCACAAATTAAGAATAAATTAATTTAAAAAATTTAATTTTTTTATTTATTTGGATATTTTTTTGTTATTTAAATAAAAAAATTTAATAATATAATTTAAAAATTAAAATTTAAAAAATTTAATTTTTTAAAATTTTTAATTTTTTAAAAATATTTTTTATTTTTTTATTCACCGAATAATGCTACCCTCACACAGTTGACTTTTTTTGCTGCACCTTTCACAAATTAAGAATAAATTAATTTAAAAAATTTAATTTTTTTATTTTTTGGATACTTTTGGAATTTCTTATTTTTTTAAAATTAGAAAAAGAAATTTTTAGTTTAAAATTAAAAAAATAATAAAGTTACAGATCTGTTGTTTACTAGATATTGCTAGACTTTATTTTTTATTATTTAAATAAAAAATTTAATAATATAATTTAAAAATTAAAAAATAAATAATGCTACACTCTGAGAGTTGATTTTTTTGCTGCACTTGTTCACAAATCAAGAATAAATTAATTTAAAAAATTAAAATTTTTTATTTTTTTGGATATTTTTGAAATTTTTTATTTTTTTTACAACAAGAAAAAAAAATTTTTTGTTTAAAATAAAAAAAATAATAAAGTTACAGATTTGTTGTTTACTAGATATTACTGGACTTTATTTTTTTATTATTTAAAAAAAAACATTTAATAATATAATTTAAAATTAAAATTTAAAAATTTATTTTTTAAATTTTAATTTTTTAAAATATTTTTTATTTTTTTATTCACCGGATAATGCTACCCTTAGACATTGACTTTTTTTGCTGCACCTGTTCACAAATTAAGAATAAATTAATTTAAAAATTTAATTTTTTTATTTTTTGGATATTTTTGGAATTTTTTATTTTTTAAACTAGAAAAAATTTTTAGTTTAAAGTTTAAAAAAATAATAAAGTTACAGATCTGTTGTTTACTAGATATTGCTGGACTTTATTTTTTTATTATTTAAATAAAAAAATTTAATAATATAATTTAAAATTCAAAAATAAATAATTTAGTTTTTTAAAATTTTTATTTTTTAAAAATATTTTTATTTTTTTATTCACCGGATAATGCTACACTCTGACAGTTGACTTTTTTGCTGCACCTGTTCACAAATTAAGAATAAATTAATTTAAAAATTTAATTTTTTATTTTTTGGATATTTTTGGAATTTTTTATTTTTTTAAACTAGAAAAAAATTTTGTTTAAAATTAAAAAAAATAAAGTTACAGATCTGTTGTTTACTAGATATTGTTGGACTTTATTTTTTATTATTTAAATAAAAAACATTTAATATATAATTTAAAATTAAAAAAAAATAATTTAGTTTTTTAAAATTTTAATTTTTTAAAAATATTTTTTATTTTTTATTCACCGGATAATGCTACACCCAGAAGTTGACTTTTTTTGCTGCACTTGTTCACAAATTAAGAATAAATTAATTTAAAAATTTAATTTTTTTATTTTTTGATATTTTTGGAATTTTTATTTTTTAAAATAGAAAAAAATTTTAGTTTAAAATTAAAAAATAATAAATTTAAATCTGTTGTTTATTAGATATTCTAGACTTTATTTTTTTATTATTTAAATAAAAAATTTAATAATTAATTAAAATTAAAATTAAAAAATTTATTTTTTAAATTTTTAATTTTTTAAAAATATTTTTATTTTTTTATTCACCGGATAATGCTACCCTCAGACAGTTGACTTTTTTTGCTGCACCTGTTCAAAATTAAGAATAAATTAATTTAAAAAATTTATTTTTTATTTTTTGGATATTTTTGGAATTTTTATTTTTTTAAACTAGAAAAAAATTTTGTTTAAAATTTAAAAAAATAAAGTTACAGATCTGTTGTTTACTAGATATTGTGGACTTTATTTTTTTATTATTTAAATAAAAACATTTAATATATAATTTAAAATTCAAAAATAAATAATTTAGTTTTTTAAAATTTTTAATTTTTTTAAAAATATTTTTTATTTTTTATTCACCGGATAATGCTACACCCAGAAGTTGACTTTTTTTGCTGCACTTGTTCACAAATTAAGAATAAATTAATTTAAAAATTTATTTTATTTTTTATTTTTTGATATTTTTGGAATTTTTATTTTTTAAAATAGAAAAAATATTTTTTAGTTTAAAATTAAAAAATAATAAATTTAAATCTGTTGTTTATTAGATATTGCTAGACTTTATTTATTTTATTATTTAAATAAAAAAATTTAATAATATAATTAAAAATTAAAATTAAAAAATTTATTTTTTAAAATTTTTAATTTTTTAAAAATATTTTTATTTTTTATTCCCGGATAATGCTACCCTTAGACATTGACTTTTTTTGCTGCACCTGTTCAAAATTAAGAATAAATTAATTTAAAAAATTTATTTTTTTATTTTTTGGATATTTTTGGAATTTTTATTTTTTTAAACTAGAAAAAAATTTTGTTTAAAATTAAAAAATAAAGTTACAGATCTGTTGTTTACTAGATATTGCTGGACTTTATTTTTTTATTATTTAAATAAAAAAATTTAAAATATAATTTAAAATTCAAAAATAAATAATTTATTTTTTAAATTTTTATTTTTTAAAAATATTTTTATTTTTTTATTCACCGGATAATGCTACACCAGAAGTTGACTTTTTTTGCTGCACTGTTCACAAATTAAGAATAAATTAATTTAAAAATTTAATTTTTTATTTTTTGGATATTTTTGGAATTTTTTATTTTTTTAAACTAGAAAAAAATTTTGTTTAAAATTAAAAAAAATAAAGTTACAGATCTGTTGTTTACTAGATATTGTGGACTTTATTTTTTATTATTTAAATAAAAAACATTTAATATATAATTTAAAATTAAAAAAAATAATTTAGTTTTTTAAAATTTTAATTTTTTAAAAATATTTTTATTTTTTATTCACCGATAATGCTACACCCAGAAGTTGACTTTTTTTGCTGCACTTGTTCACAAATTAAGAATAAATTAATTTAAAAATTTAATTTTTTATTTTTTTGATATTTTTGGAATTTTTATTTTTTTAAAATAGAAAAAATTTTTAGTTTAAAATTTAAAAAATAATAAATTTAAATCTGTTGTTTATAGATATTGCTAGACTTTATTTTTTTATTATTTAAATAAAAAAATTTAATAATATAATTAAAATTAAAATAAAAAATTTATTTTTTAAATTTTTAATTTTTTAAAAATATTTTTATTTTTTTATTCACCGGATAATGCTACCTCAGACAGTTGACTTTTTTTGCTGCACCTGTTCACAAATTAAGAATAAATTAATTTAAAAAATTTAATTTTTTTATTTTTTGGATATTTTTGGAATTTTTTATTTTTTTTAAACTAGAAAAAAATTTTGTTTAAAATTTAAAAAAATAAAGTTACAGATCTGTTGTTTACTAGATATTGTTGGACTTTATTTTTTTATTATTTAAATAAAAAACATTTAATATATAATTTACAAATTCAAAAATAAATAATTTAGTTTTTTAAAATTTTTAATTTTTTTAAAAATATTTTTATTTTTTATTCACCGGATAATGCTACACCAGAAGTTGACTTTTTTTGCTGCACTTGTTCACAAATTAAGAATAAATTAATTTAAAAATTTAATTTAATTTTTTATTATTTGGATATTTTTGGAATTTTTATTTTTTTAAAATAGAAAAAATATTTTTAGTTTAAAATTTAAAAAATAATAAATTTAAATCTGTTGTTTATTAGATATTGCTAGACTTTATTTTTTTATTATTTAAATAAAAATTTAATAATATAATTTAAAATTCAAAATAAAAATTTAGTTTTTTAAAATTTTTATTTTTTTAAAAATATTTTTATTTTTTATTCACCGGATAATGCTACACTCTGACAGTTGACTTTTTTTGCTGCACTTGTTCACAAATTAAGAATAAATTAATTTAAAAAATTTATTTTTTTTTGGATATTTTTGAATTTTTTATTTTTTTACAACTAGAAAAAAATTTTGTTTAAAATTAAAAAAATAATAAAGTTACAGATCTTTGTTTACTAGATATTGCTGGACTTTATTTTTTATTATTTAAATAAAAAATTTAATAATATAATTTAAAAATTCAAAATAAAAATTTATTTTTTAAATTTTTAATTTTTTAAAAATATTTTTATTTTTTTATTCACCGGATAATGCTACACACCCAGATAGTTGACTTTTTGTTGCACTTGTTCAAAATTAAGAATAAATTAATTTAAAAATTTAATTTTTTAATTTTTTTGTATTTTTGGAATTTTTTATTTTTTTACAACTAGAAAAAATTTTATTCGTTTAAAATTTAAAAAAAAATAATCAAGTTACAGATCTCTTGTTTACTAGATATTGTTAGACTTTATTTTTTATTATTTAAATAAAAAAATTTAATAATATAATTTAAAAATAAAAATAAAAAATTAGTTTTTTAAAATTTTTATTTTTTTAAAATATTTTTATTTTTTTATTCACCGGATAATGCTACACTCTGAAAGTTGACTTTTTTTGCTGATTGTTCACAAATTAAGAATAAATTAATTTAAAAAATTTAATTTTTTTATTTATTTGGATATTTTTGGAATTTTTTATTTTTTTACAACTAGAAAATATTTTTGTTTAAATTAAAAAATAATAAAGTTACAAATCTGTTTTTACTAGATATTGTGGACTTTATTTTTTTATTATTTAAATAAAAAATATTTAATAATATAATTTAAATATTCAAAAATAAATAATTTATTTTTTTAAAATTTTTAATTTTTTTAAAAATAGTTTTTATTTTTTTATTCACCGGATAATGCTACCCTAAGACAATTGACTTTTTTTGCTGCACTTGTTCACAAATTAAGAATAAATTAATTTAAAAAATTTAATTTTTTATTTTTTTGGATATTTTTGGAATTTTTTATTTTTTTAACAACTAGAAAAAAAATTAGTTTAAAATTAAAAAAAATAATAAAGTTATAAATCTGATGTTTACTAGATATTGCAAGACTTTATTTTTTTATTATTTAAATAAAAAAATTTAATAATATAATTTAAAAATTAAAATCTAAAAAATTTATTTTTTTTAAATTTTAAATTTTTTTAAAAATATTTTTATTTTTTTATTCACCGGATAATGCTACCCTCAGACAATTGACTTTTTTGTTGCACTTGTTCAAAATTAAGAATAAATTAATTTAAAAATTTAATTTTTTAATTTTTTTATATTTTTGGAATTTTTTATTTTTTTACAACTAGAAAAATTTTATTAGTTTAAAATTTTAAAAAAATAATCAAGTTACAGATCTCTTGTTTACTAGATATTGCTAGACTTTATTTTTTCTTATTATTTAAATAAAAAATTTAATAATATAATTTAAAAAATTTAAAAATAAAAAAATTAGTTTTTTAAAATTTTTTATTTTTTTAAAAATATTTTTATTTTTTTATTCACCGGATAATGCTACACTCTGACAGTTGACTTTTTTTGCTGCATTTGTTCACAAGTTATGAATAAATTAATTTAAAAAATTTAATTTTTTTATTTTATTTGGATATTTTTTGTAATTTTTTATTTTTTTACAACTAGAAAAATTTTTTTTGTTTATAATTAAAAAAATAACAAAGTTATAGATCTGTTGTTTAGTAGATATTGCTAGACTTTATTTTTTTATTATTTAAATAAAATACATTTAATAATATAATTTAAATATTCAAAAATAAATAATTTATTTTTTTAAAATTTTTAATTTTTTTAATAATATTTTTATTTTTTATTCACCGGATAATGCTACACCCAGACAGTTGACTTTTTTGCTGCGAGTGTTCACAAATTAAGAATAAATTAATTTAAAAAATTTAATTTTTTTATTTTTTTGGATATTTTTGGAATTTTTTATTTTTTTAACAACTAGAAAAAAAATTAGTTTAAAATTTAACAAAAATAATAAAGTTACAAATCTGTTGTTTACTAGATATTGCAAGTCTTTATTTTTTTATTTTTTAAATAAAAAATTTAATAATATAATTTAAAAATTAAAATATAAAAATTTAATTTTTTAAAATTTTTAATTTTTTTAAAAATATTTTTATTTTTTTATTCATCGGATAATGCTACCCTCACACAATTGACTTTTTTTGTTGCACCTGTTCACAAATTAAGAATAAATTAATTTAAAAAATTTAATTTTTTTATTTTTTTAGATATTGTTGGAATTTTTTATTTTTTTTAAAACTAGAAAAAAATTTTGTTTAAAATTTAAAAAAAGAATAAAGTTACAGATCTGTTGTTTACTAGATATTGTTGGACTTTATTTTTTTATTATTTAAAAAAAAACATTTAATATTATAATTAACAATTTCAAAAATAAATAATTTAGTTTTTTAAAATTTTTAATTTTTTTAAAATATTTTTTATTTTTTATTCATCGGATAATGCTACACCCAGATAGTTGACTTTTTTTGCTGCACTTGTTGACAAATTAAGAATAAATTAATTTAAAAATTTAATATTTTAATTTTTTAATTTTTTTGGATATTTTTGGAATTTTTAATTTTTTTAAAATTAGAAAAATATATTTTTTAGTTAAAAAAGTTTAAAAAATAATAAATTTAGAATCTGTTGTTTATTAGATATTGCTAGACTTTATTTTAATTTTATTATTTAAATAAAAAACATTTAATAATATAATTTAAAAATTCAAAAATACAAAATTTAGTTTTTTAAAATTTTTATTTTTTTATTCACCGGATAATGCTACACTCTGACAGTTGACTTTTTTTTGCTGCATTTGTTCACAAGTTATGAATAAATTAATTTAAAAAATTTAATTTTTTGTATTTTATTTGGATATTTTTTGGAATTTTTTATTTTTTTACAACTAGAAAAAAAATTTTTTGTTTATAATTAAAAAAATAATAAAGCTACAGATCTGTTGTTTAGTAGATATTGCTAGACTGTATTTTTTTATTATTTAAATAAAAAACATTTAATAATATAATTTAAATATTCAAAATAAATAATTTATTTTTTTAAAATATTTAATTTTTTTAATAATATTTTTTATTTTTTTATTCACCGGGATAATGCGGCCCTTAGACAATTGACTTTTTTTGCTGCACCTGTTCACAAATTAAGAATAAATTAACTTAAAAAATTTAATTTTTTTATTTTTTTGGATATTTTTGGAATTTTATATTTTTAAAACTAGAAAAAAAATTGTTTAAAATTTAAAAAAATAATAAAGTTACAGATTTGTTGTTTACTAGATATTGTTGGACTTTATCTTTTTATTATTTAAATAAAAAACATTTAATAATATATTTTAAAAATTAAAATTTAAAAATTTATTTTTTTTAAATTTTTAATTTTTTTAATAAAAGTTTTTATTTTTTATTCACCGGATAATGCTGTCCTTAGACAATTGACTTTTTTTGTTGCACCTGTTCACAAATTAAGAATAAATTAATTTAAAAAATTTAATTTTTTTATTTTTTTGGATATTTTTGGAATTTTATATATTTTTAAAACTAGAAAAAAATTGTTTAAAATTTAAAAAAAGAATAAAGTAACAGATCTGTTGTTTACTAGATATTGCTGGACTTTATTTTTTTATTATTTAAATAAAAACATTTAATATTATAATTTACAAATTCAAAAATAAAAAATTTAGTTTTTTAAAATTTTTTATTTTTTTAAAAATATTTTTTATTTTTTTATTCACCGGATAATGCTACCCTCAAACAATTGACTTTTTTTGCTGCACCTGTTCACAGATTAAGAATAAATTAATTTAAAAAAATTTAATTTTTTTATTTTTTGGATATTTTTGGAATTTTTTATTTTTTTAAAACAAGAAAAAATTTTGTTTAAAATTAAAAAAAAATAAAGTTACAGATCTGTTGTTTACTAGATATTGTTGGACTTTATTTTTTATTATTTAAATAAAAAACATTTAATATTATAATTTACAAATTCAAAAATAAATAATTTAGTTTTTTAAAATTTTTTATTTTTTAAAAATATTTTTTATTTTTTATTCACCAGATAATGCTACACCTAGATAGTTGACTTTTTTTTGCTGCACTTGTTGACAAATTAAGAATAAATTAATTTAAAAATTTAATATTTTAATTTTTTTATTTTTTTGGATATTTTTGGAATTTTTAATTTTTTTAAAATTACAAAAAATATATTTTTTAGTTTAAAAAGTTTAAAAAATAATAAATTTAGAAATCTGTTGTTTATTAGATATTGCTAGACTTTAATTTAATTTTATTATTTAAATAAAAAATATTTAATAATATAATTTAAAAATTCAAAAATACAAAATTTAGTTTTTTAAAATTTTTATTTTTTTAACAATCGGCAAGTATACCGGGTCGTATCAAGTAATAAAATTCACTAAGAGTGAGGTCGATCCCACGGATATTGGTAGATTAATCAACTTTAGTTAAATGGTAATTTTAGTCAAGCAAACATGGTTTTGAATTCATGAGATTTGATTTTTTGAATGTAATTGCGGGAAGTTAAATGACAAGGAATTTAAAGAACTAGAATAGAGAAAGAAGATGAAAGTAAATAGCTGAAACTTAAAGTGCAAGAAACTTAAATGACATGAAAAATAAATTGCAAGAAAGTAAAGATTGCAGAATTTTAAAGAGCAAAAAAGTAAATTGCAAGGAATAGAAAACAGAGTATGAGTGACGGAAAGATAACTTGCAAGAAAATAGAAGGGAATTGGGTAATGGGTATTCAAGAAACTAAAGAATAAAAGAGATGAGAATTAATGATGGAGAGATCATTAGGGATAAGAGATGTAAATCATCATGAATTAACTTTGCTCAACTCCTTCTCAATCATGGGTGTAGATCCATGGCGGATTGTGAATAATTGAATTCCAATCTCTTGGCAATTCAATTTCTCTCAACACAATCAATTGCCACTCTCGTGATCTAATTGGTCATAAGAAGATGTGAAGTTCAATTTCTAATCCAAAGGCACACAGCTTCCAGGATCTCAACTAAGGGAGGTTACATCTCACATACCAACCCAAAGTATATTGATCAAAGAAATTGTGAAAGGAGAACTCTAAACTGAATTATATGGATTCTTTCTCAAGTTCACCATACAATTCATGTAGATTCAATCCTTCTCTCGAATGTAATTGAATCTGTGAAGAACAAGAGTTTCCTCTTGGATGAACCACTTGAATTGAGAAGGAGACTATTTGTTGTTAACCCATTCAAATAAACAGAGCTCCTCCCCCTAATGAAAGTGGGGTTTAGTGAATCATAGCTCTCAATTCAACAATAATTGCAAAGGTAGACATTAAAATTCAGTAGAGAAGAAAATGAAGAATGAAGAAGAAGAAGAAGTTCTTAGAAAACTGAAAATTGAAAGTTGCAAGAAAAACAAACTAGCTTTCGGGTATCCTCCCGAAAGTGAAGAATAATCTAAGAGTCAAAGTAAAAGTAAAAGTCTCTAAAAAGTGAAAGAAGAGTCCCCCAAGTACAAAATTTAACTCTATTTATACTACTCCTAAGACTCATTTGGAGGTCCTCAATTGGGTTGGCAATGTGGGGTTTTCCATGGTTAAGTTCCTGGTCCAATGAAGGAAGAATTCCCCTTTGAAAGTGGTGAAGAGAACAAGAGAAATTTCTCATCAATTCTGCCCCATCTGGGCGTTGTTGCCAAAAACGCCAGCTTTATGCACGTTGGCAACGTGCAAGGAATTTCTTGGGCACCAGGCTTGGTGCTTGGGCATTGCCAGCCCAAGTTGTTGCCAAACACTTGGCCCTTTCTGAATTCAGTTTTTGGTGCTCAAAGTTGCCTCTTGTTTGAGCTTCAATTTTGTGTTTCTTTATAGACTATCATACATGGTTGGAAATCTCTGAATGTCAGATTTCCAACACAACTGAAAGCATCTCAATTGGATCTCTATAGCTCAAGTTATGCTCCTTTGAAGAAGGTATGGTCAGGCTGCCTGGGCTGGACGTTTTTGGTGAACACGCCCATGATAACGCCCATGGCAACGCCCAAGATTTCTGAGGCTCTAAATGAAGCTGGCTTTTGAACCTTCAAATGAACTCCAATACCTCACTATGATATATGGTTGGAAAGCTCTTGATGTCTACTTTCCAATGCCACTGAGTTCACCTCATTTGGAGTTTTCTAGCTCAAGATACACGCCCTTGTAGAGAGCAACATCAAGCTGCCTGGGCGTTGTTGCCCACGTTGCTGGCAAACACACCAGCAACAACGCCAGGCTCCCTTTTCTTCTTGGCTTGGGCGTTGTTGCCCATGTTGCTGGCAAACACGTCAGCAACAACGCCAAGATGTCTTCTTCCTCCTTGCTTGGGCGTTGTTGCCCACGTTGTTGGCAAACACGCCAGCAACAACGTGCAACCTTTCTCCTCCATTTTGCATGTTTTTGGGGCTTAAAGATGACTCTGATTTGAGCTTCCATTTCATGCTACATTATGGATTATTGTATATCATTGGAAAGCTCTGGATATCAGCTTTCTAATGCCACTGGAAGCATGTCAATTGGGTCTTTGTGGATCAAGTTATGCCTCCTTGAAGAGGGTAAGGTCAAGCTGCCTGCTGGATACACACTAGCATGTTGCCAACGTGCTGTTCCTCCTGGCTGCACCTAAATGGGCGTTGCCAACTTGGTTTCCAAGTTGCCAACGTGCTGTTTCCTCCTGGTTGCACAAAATGGCCGTTGCCAACTTGGTTTCCAAGTTGCCAACGTGCTATTCCCCCTTGTTCCAAGATTTCTTTGCTCCATTGTCTTCTTGCTTCATCACCTAACATAAACCAAAGAATTTTTCTCAAAGTTTTGCCATCTTATGCAATAATTTTCAAGGGAATCATTCACATCAACTTGCATATAAGCTTCTTGAATCATTTGCATAGATTATGCCAGATTTCACTTAGTTCTTGGTTCATGAATGCATGGAGGAAAAGTTCACAAAATTGCTTATTTATTTCAAAAAAAATGAATGAAATTGGGTATGAAAATGCATCAGTGGGTATGAAATTGGCAACGTTGACAAGAGGACAAAGTAGCATCCCAAGACTTGATGTGCAACAAGTGTCAACGTTTGCGTCCAAGTTGGGCCTCAAACTTGGACTCAAACGCCTATGACAGTAAAAAGGGCGATCTGCATGATGAGTTTGGCGAATAAGTTTGAGTCAAAGTTTGCCTCAAACTTTGACTCAAACTTGAATGGTTCCATGGCCCGGTTCAAAGCTTAAATATTTCCCAAGGTCAAGAGCAATCAACAGAGGCTTGCTATCTTCAACCCAATTCCATCAAGGCCAAAAGCCCAATTGACATCACTCAAAGGCACAAGAAACAATTTGATTAGGAATTTCATTTTCTTTGTAATTTGCTTTCAATTTCATTTTCATTTGTCATGTTTGTAAAAGCCTATAAAAGGCATCATTTTCATTTTAGAAAGAAGGTTGGCTCTAATAGAGAGCATAGGGGGCTGTCTCCACTAGGGAGCATTAGGAATAGAGAACTCTCTCTCTTTAGTTTTTCTCTTTGTTTTGAATCTTGGGTTGAGAATTGAAGGAATTCGGTTTCATTCTCACTTTGAGATTTCTCTTGTTCTTCTTCTACAAAATTTCAGTGAATTAAGGATTTGAATCAACACTCTGTTTACTGCTTTCATCTTCATTTCTTTTGCAAATTGTTCTCTGTTGGATCAAGGAAGGACTTGGGATCTAGACTTGTTTTCTAGTCTCATTGAGCCCCTGAGATCTTCAATTTCTCTTTTATATTTTGCAATTGAGCCAAGCTGCTTTCTGTTTTGATTTTACAAGTGATTTTCCAAAGTCATTTGAATATGCTGCATCTTTTAATTCTCTGTTTGATTGCACTTTGAATTCTCTTGTTTAGTTTTAATTCCCAGCACCCCAATTCCTTTATTCTTCTTGCAATTTAATTTTTCGCAATTGATCTGAGTTCTAATTTACTTCTTTCTTTAATTTCCAGCACCCACTCCCCTTTACATTCACTGCAATTTACATTTCTTGTCATTTAAGCTTTTGTCCATTTAAGTTTCTGTCCAATTTAGCTTCTGCACCTTTAATTCTTGCAATTTACTTTCTGTCGGTCACTCTTCACACAATCCACTCAATGTTAGCTTGATTAAACGAATCACCCACTAAAGTTGCTTGATCCATCAATCCCTGTGGGATCGACCTCACTCTTGTGAGTAATTACTACTTGATGCGACCCGGTACACTTGCCGGTTAGATTTGTGCGTTTGGAAATCGTTTTTCCACGAAAACACCCACCACACTTGTTCACAAATTAAGAATAAATTAATTTAAAAAATTTAATTTTTTTATTTTTTTGGATATCTTTGGAAATTTTTATTTTTTTACAACTAGAAAAAAAAATTTTGTTTAAAATTAAAAAAAAATAAAGTTACAGATCTATTGTTTACAAGATAATGCTGGACTTTATTTTTTTATTATTTAAATAAAAAACATTTAATAATATAATTTAAAAATTCAAAAATACAAAATTTAGTTTTTTAAAATTTTTATTTTTTTAAAAATATTTTTATTTTTTATTCACCGGATAATGCTACATTCTGACAGTTGACTTTTTTTGCTGCACTTGTTCACAAATTAAGAATAAATTAATTTAAAAAATTTAATTTTTTAATTTTTGGAAATTTTTATTTTTTTACAACTAGAAAAAAAAATTTGTTTAAAATTAAAAAAAATAATAAAGTTACAAATCTATTGTTTACTAGATAATGCTGGACTTTATCTTTTTTATTATTTAAATAAAAAACATTTAATAATATAATTTAAAAATTCAAAAATAAATAATTTAGTTTTTAAAATTTTTAATTTTTTTAAAAATATTTTTTATTTTTTTATTGACCGGATAATGCTACACCCAGATAGTTGACTTTTTTGCTGCACTTGTTCACAAATTAAGAATAAACTAATTTAAAAAATTTAATATTTTTATTTTTTTATTTTTTAGATATTTTTAGAATTTTTATTTTTTTAAAATTAGAAAAATATAGTTTTTTAGTTTAAAAATTTTAAAAAAATAATAAATTTAAAAAGCTGTTGTTTATTAGATATTGCTAGACTTTATTTTAATTTTATTATTTAAATAAAAAATATTTTATAATATAATTTAAAAATTCAAAAATACAAAATTTAGTTTTTTAAAATTTTTATTTTTTTTAAAATATTTTTATTTTTTATTCACCGGATAATGCTACACTCTGACAGTTGACTTTTTTTGCTGCACTTGTTCACAAATTAAGAATAAATTAATTTAAAAAATTTAATTTTTTTAATTTTTTGGATATTTATGGAAATTTTTATTTTTTTACAACAAGAAAAAAATTTTTTGTTTAAAATTTAAAAAAAAATAATAAAGTTACAAATCTATTGTTTACTAGATAATGCTGGACTTTATTTTTTTATTATTTAAATAAAAAACATTTAATAATATAATTTAAAAATTAAAAATAAATAATTTAGTTTTTAAAATTTTTAATTTTTTTAAAAATATTTTTTATTTTTTTATTCACCGGATAATGCTACACCCAGATAGTTGACTTTTTTTGCAGCACTTGTTCACGAATTAAGAATAAATTAATTTAAAAAATTTAATATTTTTATTTTTTTATTTTTTGGATATTTTTGGAATTTTTATTTTTTTAAAATTATAAAAATATATTTTTTTAGTTTAAAAATTTTAAAAAATAATAAATTTAGAAAGTTGTTGTTTATTAGATATTGCTAGACTTTATTTTAATTTTATTATTTAAATAAAAAATATTTTATAATATAATTTAAAAATTCAAACATACAAAATTTAGTTTTTAAAATTTTTATTTTTTTAAAAATATTTTTATTTTTTACTCACCGGATAATGCTACACTCTAACAGTTGACTTTTTTTGCTGCACTTGTTCACAAATTAAGAATAAATTAATTTAAAAAATTTAATTTTTTTAATTTTTTGGATATTTATGGAAATTTTAATTTTTTACAACAAGAAAAAATTTTTTTTGTTTAAAATTTAAAAAAAATAATAAAGTTACAAATCTATTGTTTACTAGATAATGCTGGACTTTATTTTTTTTATTATTTAAATAAAAAACATTTAATAATATAATTTAAAAATTCAAAAATAAATCATTTAGTTTTTAAAATTTTTAATTTTTTTAAAAATATTTTTTATTTTTTTATTCACCGGATAATGCTACACCCAGATAGTTGACTTTTTTTGCAGCACTTGTTCACGAATTAAGAATAAATTAATTTAAAAAATTTAATATTTTTATTTTTTTATTTTTTGGATATTTTTGGAATTTTTATTTTTTTAAAATTATAAAAATATATTTTTTTAGTTTAAAAATTTTAAAAAATAATAAATTTAGAAAGTTGTTGTTTATTAGATATTGCTAGACTTTATTTTAATTTTATTATTTAAATAAAAAATATTTTATAATATAATTTAAAAATTCAAACATACAAAATTTAGTTTTTAAAAATTTTTATTTTTTTAAAAATATTTTTATTTTTTACTCACCGGATAATGCTACACTCTGACAGTTGACTTTTTTTGCTGCACTTGTTCACAAATTAAGAATAAATTAATTTAAAAAATTTAATTTTTTTAATTTTTTGGATATTTATGGAAATTTTTATTTTTTTACAACAAGAAAAAAATTTTTTGTTTAAAATT